>NW_012098943.1:906324-911942 GCF_000951045.1 Mandrillus leucophaeus | reverse complement strand
GGACCAGGACTATGGGAGAGCCCGAGGGGTTACAGGAGGGCCTCTGTTATGTATGCAAACAGACTGATCATTCTGACCTCAATGTCACAGGATCCTGGGTGCTATGGAAGGTTAAATCTATGTCCTCAATGAATGAATTCCTGTGCTCAGGGTTCTGAATATTGTCTTCAAAGTTTTTCAGCATGGTTTGACCAGACCACCTCCAAACCTAGAAACAAGTTATTTTGTTTGGAGGAATGGTCCTAGGACTCCCCATCCCCGACTTAACACAACTTTTGTTAGGTCATAAAGATTTCCCTAGCTGTGAGTTGTATCAGAACTCAAAGGGTAGGAAAATGTTTGAAGAGCTGGAAGCTATAAAGCCAGAGAACTTTCTTACCCCTTCATTTTTCTCTGGGAGCAGTCAACTAAATTTGGGTGGGAAATGGGCATGTTGGAGAGGCACGAGTCCAATCAGATGATGAATCAGCTGAGTTGAGACTGAAATTTCCCTTGGGCTGGACTTTCACCAAATCTACAGAGTCTCCCTAACTAATGTAACTACAAATAGTCACCAAGGTCCTTATTGCTGCTAGGTGTAAAATTGGTTCTACAGGCTCTGCAATCACCTGGTAGTGTGCATGAGACATGTCACATGTTTCCCTGAAACTTCCACTCCTATGTCCATTGACTTCATACCCACAGCAGCCAGGCACACTCCATGGCTAAGGACAGGTGACTGGCATTGATGGTGATGTTTTAACCTATTCTTTCTTTTCTATCTTGGACTTAGTACTAGAACTCATCCTGTGGAGAAATCTGAGATCTAGTTTCATTTTCAGAGCTATTACATATACTAGAAATGTGTTTTTTCATATGAGCCCTAGTTTTGTTGGAGGATTGAATAAATGTTTTTCCTAACTTAGGACCTAGTTAACCACATTATAAAAGTGGTGGGAAGAGAAGACAGGATTCAAGGAGGGTCTAACAGGCTCGGATTTTTTTCCCCTTTTCATAAATGGAAGGGCTTTGACTCAGCCAGTGTTTGATCTGCTGGAGATAAATTCTCCTGTTCTAATTTCTAGGGGAGGAACAATCTGACTAGATGGAGCTCAAATACCCATGAGGAATTTGAAAGTCTTGGCTGGTTTCAGGTACTCCCTTCTGTGATGTATGGGCCATATCATGGCCAGCTTTAGCCCCTGAGTAGTCCAGAAAGGCAGCCAGGCTGTTCTCCATGCTGTCTCATGTTTGTTTCCTGTTATCTGTGTTAGAGGAAGTATGACACAGGCAGGAAACAATCCTGCTCCTTCTGAAACAATTCTGTATCAGGAGGAAAATGTTTGTTTATAGACATGAGTAGAAGGTGCTTTCAATTAGTTTAATGTGGTAAGGTTCACATAAGTAGAAACTACCAGATGTATAGAACCTGGTTTCTTTCTAAACACTCAGAGCAGGTACACCAGAAAGAGACTGTATCACAAACTGGGATTCTGGTCTTACAGGGGTGATATCTTAACAGGCAGATCTGGTTGCCTATCTGGATAGAACTTAAAGGATTAATGACACATGGAGCCCAGAGCTTCTGTTTTAAGGTGACCCATATGCACTTGTCTCTTGTGTAGGACCACTGTCCATACCCTGTGTGAGTGCGAGGCCAAAGGGTGCTGTGTACTTGGAAAGCTGCTGAATCTCCCAATGAGATGAAGATATTGCAGATAAAAGATTTCTTGGTCTGGATCCTCTTCATGAAACCAAGTAAATGTAGCATTTGGTTCAAGCCTATCTTTGTTTTGAGTTGGCATATCTGACCCATTCATCAGTTGTGCTGGTGTAAAATCCTCACCCAAGATGTCCACTGGTGTTAGTAGCCTCCCCCGTTGCCTGTGTGACTGCCCTACTTGCCTGAGACAGGTAAAGGCAGAGCTCGGTGTAGATGTCCAACACGAGGAGACTTCCATTTTTACATCCCTTCAGATGCCTTTGCAATCCCTGAAGCCTTTTGCTGTGCCTCTTGAAGGGACTTCTGTAGCTGGAACAGTTCTTGGAGAACACTAGGAGTCCCGATGCTAAAGAAACAGAACCTGGGCCCGGCTGCAGCTTTGGGTGACAATGCAGCAGCTTAACCGCATGCTTGCATCTCAAAGTGACCTAAGGAAACTTCTGGCTTTCCAAGTTGGAGGTACTTGGGCCCTGGCAGCAGATGACTAACCCAGGATTATGGCTCTACTTAGCAAGTACAATAGGACAGGGGATCGGGGTTTGGAAAGGTCTGAAGTCTGTTTTCTTCCCAGGCGTTCCTGAGTTTCTGGGCTATTGTGTTGAGCCACAAGGTTGGCATAACTGGGCTGAATTCAGGAACAGTACTTGAGAAAGCTATCCATGTTAAGAAATTAAAGAACATTCTACCAAGACTTTGTCACTGTGCAGATGATCCAAAGCCTTATCAAACGCAGCCCTATGGGATCTGGAGAAGTCTGCTTTCTGAGTTACTCAGCTTGAAGCAGTCTGATTTTTTTCCCCCTCAGTTTCTTCTAAGTGCTTCCAGACTGCAAAATTTCTACTTTCTAGTTGTAGGAAACCCTCAAACTTGGACTCCTTATTGCAAAAATTCCTCCAAATGCTGCATTGGTGTTCCTGCAGTCTCTTCATCCCTTCCAGGTCAATATAATCAATGGTCTAACTGCCTCTTTGTATGGACTGAACTGAGCAAGGTTGAAATCTGAGGTCAGCCTGTCTAGTTGTATTAATGACCTGACCTAGGAGATGGCTATTTTCCAGCATTATGGAGGTATGATTAATAAAAATTTCATGTATTTAAGATGTACGAGGTAATATAGGTATACAATGTGAAATAGTTACCATAATCAAGCTCATTAACATACCTCCCTCATGCAGTTCCATCTGAGTATACTTGAGGCCTCTTAGCTAATTACAGTTAATAACTATACTTGAAGTCACCATGCTGCATATGTGATCTCCAGAAATTATCTAAAAATTGAATATTTACACACTTTGACCAATCTCTTCTCTCCTACCACCTCAGCCCCTGGTAATCAATAGTCTGTTACTAAGACTATTTTAATTTCCTACAGAAGTGATCATGCAGTTTTATCTTACTGTGCTTGACTTATATCACCTGGCATAATATCTTCCAGGTTCATCCACCTTGCAAATGGCAGGATTTCTTAAAGTGAAATAATATTCTTTTCTGTATGTACCACTTTCTTCATGTTGGCCAGAACTTAGGTTGTTTCCATATTAGCTCTTATGAATAAGGCTGCAGTGAACATGGAATACAGATGTTTCAAGACAATTGTATTTCCTTAGTTATACACCCAGAAGTGAGATTGTTGGATCACATGGTAGTTTCTAATTTTGGGGAGACCTCCATATTGTCTGCCATAATAGCTGTGCCAATTTCCATTCCCACCAATAATGTATGAGTTCTTCTACTGCTTGAAGTTATTTCATCTTTTTGATAACAACCATTCTATCAGGTGTGAGGTGACATCTCATTGTGGTTTTTGTTTGCATTTCCCTGATTAGTGAGGTTGAGCATCGTTTCATGTAATAGCCATTTTGTATGTTTTGTTTGGAAAAATACCTATTCAGGTCCTTTGCTCTTTTTTATGGAGTTACTTTTTTTGCGATTGTGTCATGAGTTTTTAAAATGTTTTTGGAAATTAACCCCTTTATTGGACATATGGCTCAAGTATTTTTTTCCTGTAGGGTGCCTTGTCATTTTGCTGATCGTTTCCTTTGCTATAAAGCAGATTTTTAGTTTGTATTCATTGTCTATTTTTGTTGTCTATACTTTTGATGTAAAATCAAAATCCTTGCTAAGATTAAGATTTTCCCATGTTTTCTTAAGAATTTTATGGTTTAGGCTGGGTGTGGTGGCTCACGCCTGTAATCCCAGCACTTTGGGAGGCCAAGGCAGGCGGATCACGAGGTCAAGAGATCAAGACCATCCTGGCCCATCTCTACTAAAAATACAAAAATTAGCTGGATGTGGTGGCACGTGCCTGTAGTCCCAGCTACTTGGGAGGCTGAGGCACAAGAATCACTTGAACCCAGGAGGCAAAGGTTGCAGTGAGCCAAGATTGTACCATCGTACTCCAGCCTGGCAACAGAACGAGACTGACACACACAAAAAATTATGGTTTACAAGTCTTATGTTCACTTTGATTTTTTTTCTGTGCATGTTGCAAGAGAAGGGCCCAATTTTCTTATTTTGCATGTGAATGCCCAGGTTTCCCAATACCATTTATTGATGATTCTGCCCTTTCCCCTTTGTGTATTTTTGTTTTGTTTCTCACTATGTTGCACAGGCTAGAACCAAACTAGCCCCAAGCAATCCTCCTGCCTTAGCCTCTCAAGTAGCTGGGACTACAGGTGCCTGTCACTGTGCCATTCTTCATATTTTTATTGCCCTTATGGAAAACTTGATTTCATTTCTAGGTTCTTTATTCTGTTTCATTGGCCTATATGTCTATTCTTACTGCCAGTAGGATATTGTCTTATACCTATGGCTTTGTTAATATAGTTTGAAGTTAGAAAGTGTGATCACTTCAACTTTTTCTTAACATTGCTTTAGCTATTTGGAGTCTCCTGTGAATCCATGTAAACTTCAAGATATTTCCATTTCTGTGAAATATCATTGGGATTTTGATAAGGATTGCAATGACCCTTTAGATTGTTGTTGGCAGTATGGACATTTGGACAATACTAAATCTAAAAATTCAAGGAGATAAGTGTTTTGGCCAGTTCCTGAAATCATTAAGCCAAATGTCTTTATTACTAGTAACTCTGAAACCGGCAAGGGTTGTTGAGCTCTCCTGACTCATGGGCTTACCTGTGCTGAATCCATGCTGAAGATAACACAGACTACTGTGGGAAAAGCATGAGTCAGCATGATTCAGTATCAGGGAGACCTGTCACTTACTGGCTGTGTTGTCTAGAACAAAAATCTTTTTTTTTTTATTATTATACTTTAAGTTCTAGGGTACATGTGCACAACGTGCAGGTTTGTTACATATGTATACATGTGCATGTTGGTGTGCTGCACCCATTAACTCGTCATTTACATTAGGTATATCTCCTAATGCTATCCCTTCTCCCATCCCCTCCCCACAACAGGCCCTGGTTTGTGATGTTCCCCTTCCTGAGTCCAAGTGATCTCATTGTTCAATTCCTACCTAATGAGTGAGAACATGCAGTGTTTGGTTTTCTGTTCTTGTGATAGTTTGCTGAGAATGATGGTTTCCTGCTGCATCCATGTCCCTACAAAGAACAGAAACTCATCCTTTTTTATGGCTGCATAGTATTCCATGGTGCATATGTGCCACATTTTCTTAATCCAGTCTGTCACTGGACATTTGGGTTGATTCCAAGTCTTTGCTATTGTGAATAGTGCCGCAATAAACACACGTGTGCATTTGTCTTTATAGCAGCATGATTTATAATCCTTTGGGTATATACCCAGTAATGAGATGGCTGAGTCAAATGGTATTTCTAGTTCTAGATCCTTGAAGAATTGTGACACTGTTTTCTACAATGGTTGAACTAGTTTACAGTCCCACCAACAGTGTAAAAGTGTTCCTATTTCTCCACATCCTCTCCAGCACCTGTTGTTT
>NW_012098943.1:899016-905659 GCF_000951045.1 Mandrillus leucophaeus | reverse complement strand
CCATTCATCCATTCTTTTTTCAAGGTTTTTAGTTTCTTTGTGCTGGTTACGTAGTTCCTCCTTTAGCTCTGAGAAGTTTGATAGACCGAAGCCTTCTTCTCTCAACTCATTAAAGTCATTCTCTATCCAGTTTTGTTCTGTTGCTGGCAATGAGCTGTGTTCCTTTGGAGGGGGAGATGTGCTCTGATTTTTTTAATTTCCAGCTTTTCTGCACTGCTTTTCCCCTGTCTTTGTGGTTTTATCTGCCTTTGGTCTTTGGTGACGTACTGATGGAGTCTTGGTGTGGGTGACCTTTCTGTTAGTTTTCCTTCTAACAGTCAGGATCCTCAGCTGCAGGTCTGTTGGAGTTTGCTTGAGGTCCACTCCAGACCCTGTTTGCCTGGGTATCAGCAGCAGAGGCTGCACAAGATAGAATATTGCTGAACAGTGAGTGTTGCTGTCTGATCCTTGCTCTGGAAGCTTTGTCTCGGTGTACCCAGCCGTGTGAGGTGTGATGTGTCGGTCTGCACCTAGTGGGGGATGTCTTCCAGTTAGACTACTCAGGGGTCAGGGACCACTAGAGCAGGCAGTCTGTTCATTCTCAGATCTCAACCTCCATGCTGGGAGAACAACTGCTCTCTTCAAAGCTGTCAGACAGGGACTTTTATATCTGCAGAGGTTTCTGTTGCTTTTTGTTTAGCTATGCCCTGTCCCCAGAGGTGGAGTCTACAGAGGCAGGCAGGCCTCCTTGAGCTGCAGTGGGCTCCACCCAATTCGAGCTTCCCAGCAGCTTTGTTTATCTACTTAAGCCTCAGTAATGGCAGGTGCCCCTCCCCCAGCCTCACTGCCACCTTGCAGTTAGATCTCCGACTGCTGTGCTAACAATGAGGGAGGCTCCGTGGGCCTGGGACCCTCTGGGCCAGGTGTGGGATATAATCTCCTGGTGTGCCATTTGCTAAGACCCTTGGTAAAGTGCAGTATTAGGGTGGGACTTACCTGATTTTCCAAGTGTTTTGTGTCTCACTTTCCTTTGTCTAGGAAAAGGAATTCCCTTCCCCCTTGTACTTCCCAGATGAGGCAATACCTCGCCCTGCTTCAGCTCTCGCTGGTTGGGCTGCACCCATGGACCAGCATCAACTGTCCGACACGCCCCAGTGAGATGAACCTGGTACCTCAGTTGAAAATGCAGAAATCACCCGTCTTCTGTGTCACTCACACTAGGAGCTGAAGGCTGAAGCTGTTCCTATTCGGCCATCTTGGGCACCACCCAAAAATCTTAATCCATCAGAATCTGCCATTTCATTTGCCAAAAAGTCTTTATGATACTGTGAATACTGAAAGATGATTCATGTGGCATGTTTAATCAGGAATAGGGTAAACATTCAATAAATAGAAGTGTTTAATAGCAAAATAGCAATTCTTTTCAGCTGTCTCTTGCCAAAGATTTGCATTCCTAATCATGAGAATTTGTTCTTTTCAAGAAATTAAAATGTTGTCATATCTGTATAGAGATTTATAATCTTACTAAATTCTGCCTTACCTTTGCATTTGATTTGTGAGCTGTTAAGGTTTATGGAACATAGTCTATGTCATGAGTTATGTGACAGGTACTCTACATATTCAACTTTATATACTCTAATATTCAGTTCATCCAGGTGGGCATCAGAATGGTTTTTTTTTTTTTTTTTCAGATGAGGGTCATGAGATTCAGGAAAATAAACATGGCTTTAGACATTTGGTGAGTCATAGCCTGAACCAAAGTCTCTGATACCTTGTTTTTTCCACTCACACTAGTTGTGAAAATGATGCTGCTGACCCAGCAAATTAAGTTGGTTAGGATGCAAACCTTTTGGGGGAAGTAGGCTGGGCTAAGTCTAACTTTAAGAGCTCTCCAAATCACTTTCTCAGGGTCATTCACTTTGTTAACGGTATTTGAAGTCCTGTAAACCAAAGACTTAAACTCTTATGTGATTTTCCTTTAAGGATTTTATACTTCATAGGGCCAACAAGCAGGATACTGAACAATCATAATTGCATATCTTTCCAATGAAGGCTTTATTAAGGTGAATTGACACTTAGGAAAGCCTTATCAGGTAAGGTGATGCTTGACTTAAAATCTAAAAGATGAGAAGCTTACCAGTTGAACACTTCAAGTAAAGGATTTATATGAAGTGAGAAGAACATGTGCAGATGTTCAGAGGACTAGAAGAAAAAGACATCTAATTGGAGGGTTGCATGGCCAGGAGACTATTCACAGCTGCTCAGGTGGGAGCTGTCCTCCTCCAGTCAGCAAGCTAAAGCTGATGCCAGGCCAGGCACAGTGGCTCACACCTATAATCCTGGCACTTTGGGAGGCCGAGGCAGGCAGATTGCCTGAGCTCAGGAGTTTGAGACCAGCCTCGGCAACATGGTGAAGCCCCGTCTCTACTTAAAAAAAAAAGCTGGGCATGGTGGCATGTACCTGTTGTCCCAGCTACTCAGGAGGCTGAGGCAGGAGAATTGCTTGAACCGGGGAGGCAGAGGTTGAAGTGAGCTGAGATTGTGCCACTGGACTCCAGACCGAGCAACAGAGCAAGACTATCAAAAAAAAAAAAAAAAAAAAAAAAACTGACGCCCAGGTATGACTGAGTTAATTCTGGTTGGAGCTGTATTGTCCACAGAGAACAGGGGTCTCCATAAAATTACCTAGAACCAAACAGCATTGTAATGCCCACTGAAGTCTATAAATGGAGAGGTCACTGTTAGAGACTCTGATCTCCATACTGAATGAGCTTTCTGTGGAAGTACTTCATGATCCCAAATTGACTAATTTTGCCTCCTTGGACCTCCTAAAAACCTTTTGTGTCATCTTTAGTAGAGACTGAAATGCCACGTTTTAGCATTTCAATATCTCATTTCAAAACACATTGGCCGGGCGCGGTGGCTCAAACCTGTAATCCCAGCACTTTGGGAGGCCGAGACGGGTGGATCACAAGGTCAGGAGATCGAGACCATCCTGTCTAACATGGTGAAACCCCATCTCTACTAAAAAATACAAAAAACTAGCCGGGCGAGGTGACGGGCGCCTGTAGTCCCAGCTACTCGGGAGGCTGAGGCAGGAGAATGGCGTGAACCCGGGAGGCGGAGCTTGCAGTGAGCTGAGATCCGGCCACTGCACTCCAGCCTGGGCGACAGAGCAAGACTCCGTCTCAAAAAAAACAAACAAACAAAAAAAACACATAATAGCATGTAAGGATTACTACAGACACTTAATGGCATTCTCTTGGTGAAAATGAACTATGTTGAAGCCAAGAACCAGACTGACTGGGGGTGATAGGACCTCTTTTGATTCCACTTCTTGGTTGGATACCAGATGACCTGTCGTAGGCAGCAATCCCAATTGCAAGATCACGAGATAAGATCCTCTGACTCTACGCAGCCAAAGCGTGTCTGAGTTTCTATGTGCGCAATAGCATGCATAAGGTCTGAAGGCAAAAAACAGCTGAAGAATAAATTGTCTCATAAGAACATCTGGCTCCTTTTATAGGAAAAAATTACTGTCAACTCTTTCCTGGTCACACTAGAAAGAGGAGATGATGCTTTAATCTCAGTTAAGCTGTGCAAAGATCCCACTTCCCTGGTTCTCCTGGGCATCTCCTGTGTGAATTGGACTCCAGAACCTTCATAGAATGGAAACTCTCATCCTTTAGCCTAGCTCTGGATTTCAGTGTGGTGGGCAGAAAGATCTGAGACAACACAGGCAGAAACAGAACTGTGGCTAGGAAGAAGCAATTTCTTTATAGGACTAAGGGTGCTATCAATCTCACATGTCAAGGTTGACGTTGCAGACAACGTAGGTCCACAAAACTTTCCAAAACTGACAGGAGGGAGGAGCCATACCTCTGCAAGACAATGTATTACAGATTGATACCACAGTTGCAGAGGAATAAGGATTTCCAAAAATACCTTCTTTATGTAAATAGAAGTGAGAAAGTGCTTGCAAAAATTCTGACAACCCAGGAATTGCTGGTGCATTTATAATTTTTAAAACCTCCTTTGGTCTGGCAAACTTGATAACATTTGTCCACTGTGGTAACCTTGGCCGTGGAGGGTACAAGAGCAGCGCAGGGCCAAATCTTGCTCTTCCCCTTCTGGACTTGCCCAGGTTTGTACAGTCAAGTCTGCAGTCTTGGGCTCCTCTGTGCCAGTTCAGCCCTTGGCTTAGATGTGCATCTTATTAATGGAAGAATGAGGGCAGAGGTCCTGTCACAACTACATGGGTACCAAATGAGGGAATACAGACAACTTAGAGATAATACTTAAAGGATGGGATTAATGAGTCACGACTGCCTAAGCCAAAATGGGCACCAACAGCCTTGCCATTGGAGGTAGGGTGGGAACAGCAGGACTTGGCAACCATTACTGAGAAAAACACGAATTCTATATGAGAAATGATGCAAGGAAAGTTGTTATATCCTTTGTCCAAGACTGGTCAGTGCATGTTTGAACTTGCAGCATTGGAGTCTCTTCATTATAAAATATTTTAAGATCATTAGGTCTGGGCTGGCCCAGGCCTGCCTAGGAAAATTCACTTGCAGGTTGTCTTCACAGTTCCTGTGGCTGCTTTTGCAAAGCTGTAGAGTTAAGATAATGTTGAATATGGTGTCATTCTACAACAGATGATGCTGTGTGTGACTCTCCCTTGACTGGGGAGTGATAAGTTAACAGCCAGGTCTTGAGCCTACATGGCTGGATTTGTGTGTGTGTGTGTGTGTGTGTGTGTTTAAGTAGTGGCATATAGAGTTCAAAACTTTTGTTTCAAAGAGACTCACATGCACACGGCTATTGTCTGTGGCCACTTTGTGTGCCTGGTGTAGTGGAAAGCCAAAGGAAGCTATGCACTTGAGAAGTTTCTAGGTTCCCAAGTGAGATAAAAACATGGTAGATATACTTTCTTAGATTTTTCAAACCTAGTATATAAACCATTGGATTAATGTCTGCTCTGCTTCCGAGTTGGTGTATCTGACACTGTTGCCAGTTGTGTGTGTATACAATGCCCATCTCAAGATGGTAAGTAGTGGTGGAAGCTACTCCTATTGCCTGGGCCTAAGACACCAACCTCTCCAAGTTTTGCTTTTGCTCCATTAGGTGCACAAACTAAGACTAGGTCAGCATTATCTCTCCCTCCAGATAACTAAGGGTAGGAGAGGCTGGCTTAGCTCTTCTCCTTCTAGGTGCGTTCCTGAAGCTGGTTGGGCATTTGTTATACAACATCGTTCAAAACCGTCTTGCAGATCTCATGTGAAACTCTGCGTGCTGCTTGACATTGCTGATCTTGGTTTTTCTAGCCATATTTTCAACTTTATTTGTCCTAAATGAGCTACTTGAGAGGAGGCAGTGTAGCCAAGTGCCTCCTTGAATTATTGTGACTAGAACAATCATGCAAGAACACTTTGCTCTTGACAAAGCGATGGGGTATGGGGTCTAGGTTTGGAAACCTAACTTCTTGTAGTGACTTCTCCCAGCAAGGCTGCAGATGAACTAGTGTAGAAAGTGGTATATCTTTTGCAGGTTATAAGGTTGGCCAGTGCTATGAGGAATTAGAAAAATAGACATGTATATATTGATCCAATTGACTTTTTTTTCTATCTGGTTTAATGAGAAATTAAATATCTGACACAAACTATAAGTCAGAAACCTAACGCTTCCTGGGGCCAGTGTGGGCAAAGAAGCTCTTTAGCTCAATGTTTCTGGTGGGTCAGGAAGGCCACATCCCATTTTTGTTCTTACAATAAGTCTTGGGGCTTTCAATAGCCTCTAGTATGGCAGGAAATTGGTTTTATAAATACCTTCTGCAAGGCCAGTTTCCAGGAAGAATAGTGCGGAGGGCCCTACGGGGAAAGACTGCAGCTGGGAAGCACCAGGATGGTCACCGAAGTCATGCTGTCCTCAACTACCTCTTTACCCCTTTCACGGGGAAAGTTTGTGGACAAACAGTGGCTACTGGTGACCTACTAAGAAAGAACAGGTTTAAGGAAAGTCAGGAATGACAAACCCAGAGCAGTTTCTCTTTTTAACTGGAGAGGCAAGCGTCCTATCCAACACGGACCCATTGAGTATACGAAAGAAAATGTGCTATGAGAGACTTCCACAGAAGATACAGTCGCCTATCAAATTTGAAGACAGTACTGGCTGAGAATGAAGCAGCTGTCTGCCACTGGGGTCTGAGTCGAGCATGTTTTTTATGTTAGGGATATTCGTCTTTGGCTAGAGTCAGAGGGAGCACACTGGCTCTGCCAAACCACCGAAAAGGAGTTACGAGGTGCCCTATAAGGATGTTTCCCTAGCCTTTAGGGTTTTAACTGGCACAGAACTGACTCAGTGAAAGAACCTAGATGTGGCTTGAAGTCACTTCCAAGCAGGATGTTGCTCTGGGAAATTCTCCATATTCCTAGCTTGGTGTTCTTTGCATCTATCCTATCTCTGCCTAAACATTGATCTTCCTCCTCTTCCCTGGTTAGAGGGTTGCAGGGCCTGCGACTGTCCCCAGACACTCAGATGTGAAGTGGTTCTGATCCAGTCAGCAAGCTGAAGTCAGTGCCCAAGGATGAGTCTCAGAACCAATGTCTACTTGGGACTGTGTCATCCATAAAGAACGAGAGCTCCTGTTAGACGCTGTTACATG
>NW_012098943.1:827916-898861 GCF_000951045.1 Mandrillus leucophaeus | reverse complement strand
ACGAGAGCTCCTGTTAGACGCTGTTACATGGGACTAGGTCATCCACAGAGGACGAGAGCTCCTGTTAGACGCTGTTACATGGGACGACATCATCCACAGAAGACGAGAGTTCCTGTTGGATGCTGTTACATGGGACTATGTCATCCATGGAAAACAAGAGTTCCTGTTAGATGCTGTTACATGGGACCAAGCGGCCATCATTCCAGCATCCACTCTTCTCTCTAAACAAATGGCTATAGGAGATACAGATCTCAATACTAGGTGGGACTCTCTGTGGAGACATCTTATGACCTAAAGCTGACTTTGCCTTTTTGGACACCTTAATCTTTAGGGCATCCTCAGAAAATAAAATACCACTGTTCAGCAATTTACCCATTCCTTTTTAAACAATGGAATGATTGTTGCAGAGGAGTCTGGCATCTTAATATAAACCATGAAGCCAAGAGCCAGATTGTGAGGTGGAGAGAGCATTTCTTCTGGTTCCACTTGGGTTGGGTACAGGGTGACCCCGTGCTAACTGGTAAAGCCAGGAAAGTTTCATTTGCTGTATGAGAATAGGGCATAACTCTGAGGTTTGGTGAACATAAGTGCATGTAAGTTGGCCTGCAGCAAAACATAGAAATACAGGGATGAGGAGTCTCATCCTAGAAAAAGACTTGGTTCCTTCCTAGGAAACAATTTTCTGTGAAATCCTCACTTTAGAAATAGTAGGTGATCCCATTCATCTTAGTCCAGCTGAATGGTAGTCCTATTTCCCTGGTTTTTCATGGGAGTCTTACATGTGAATTAAAATCTGGACTGTTGATAACCTTTAGGTAGTGTCATCTTTTAATGTAGCCACCTCTGCACTGGTATGTGTAATCTTAGCTTCAGTGTCAAATGTCTGGGGATTTTTTAGTATGAGCTAAGAACTACGGGAGAATGGAGTTATGGAAGGAATGCATGAATGTGCTTACATATACCCATTATGGTGACTCTGAATTCAAAGATGCAGGGCCTGGGTGCCGTGGAGGGTAAGAATCATGCCCAGGATGAATGAGATCTTGTCAGGATATGAATGTTGGGCTCCAGTGTTTGCAGGGTGTTTTGATCAAACCATCTTCAAAAGCTGAAACTGAAAATATGGAAATCGCCCTGCTTGAAGGAGTAATCCAAAACTCCTCCCCGTTAAGAACTAACTTCTCAAGGATCATTAAAAAAACCCCATGATTTCCTTGAGGTTTTGTATAACTAGATGAGAGTTGAGTTCAGCAGGAGTGAGTCTTGGATAGGAGAATGTTTCAGAATCTGGGGGCTGAAAGGCAAGAAAAGAACTGTCCCATCTTGATCTATCTGGGAAAATCAAACTGGATTATGTTAATAAAAATATTGGAGGGGGCATGTTGGAGAAGGGGTGAAAGAGTCAGCTGAGGTGTGATAGAGGTTTTCCTGTGTTTGGACTTTGATGGAAATCTAAGGAATCTTCACACTCCATTGAAGGTCAGAGTCACTAGTTCCTTAAACTATTGGGTGCCAATGATGATCTTCAGGGCTCAGTGGGCAGGAAGTAGTGTATGTGAGCCATGCATACCACTCCCACCCCTCTGCTGCTGCTGCTGCTGCTGCTGCTGCTGCTGCTGCTGCTTCTGCTGCTTCTGCGCTTAGATTAAAAGCAGCAGGTACTCTGGCTTAGCACTGGTGACTGGCTTCATAATACTTAAATCTTTATAATCAGACATGAGAGCTTCAAAGCATTTATTTTAAATCCTACCCCCAACTCCCTCCCGTTAGTCTTTTCCTAGCAGCAGCAGGAAAATCAGCTCAATTCAGCTTCTATCCCTAAATGGAGGTGTCTCACACTATTGCTGTTTACCTTGTCAGCTTCATAAACTTCTGCTATATCTAGGAGTGGTCACTTGTAGAAGCCCATGAGTTTTGTTCCTTGTTTCCTTTTATTACATCTACTGGCTAGTATCCGCATTCCTATCTTGAATGGTCATCATGGCCAGTTGTATCCCCAACGTGGACCAGAGAAGGTAGCCATGCCTGACCTTGATGGTGCCTCATATTTTCTCTAGGGACCTCAGAGCTAGGCAGACAAACAAGGGATTGCAGAGCCAGAAATAGAACTGAAGTTCCAAAAAGTCTATCTCTTGATAAGCATGAGAAGGTAATGTTAATCAGTTTTATATCAAGGTTCACATAACTACAGACAACCAGCACAGCTCTGCAGAATCTGGTTTTATTCCAGAACTGAAACACTTTGCAGGAAAAAGCAGGTACCCCTGGAGGAGACTGCCATTGACTGAACTTCTGGTTGCAAAGGAAGGAGGACTCTCATAAATCTTGCCATGTGATCAGAATTTGGAAAGAGCTTACAAAAATGGTGACACGCGAAGGCATTTTAGATTTAATACAAACCAAAAATTTAAAGTTATTAAAACAAATTGGATATTTGTCTTCTATGGCAACATTCAGCCGTGCAGGGCTGAATCTTATACTTCTCTTTATGGTTACACCCAGGCTCGCACAGTCAGGTCTTCCGGCTCAGGGGCCAACTCTACCCTCGGCTGAGATTGGGGAGCCAGAGGCTCTTTATGACTACAGAGGCAGCAGGATGTGAGAACTGCAGACACTTAGGGAGAAGGTAATGTTTTTCAAGGGATGGGATGAATGGGTCACAGCCTAAACCAAAATGTGCCAAGTGCTCTGCCACTGGACATGCGTTGAGAGGTGTGGCAGCACGTGGCAACCTTTGACATTTTATTAGACCTGTAAGGTTTGATATTTGAGAAAACACAAAGTATAACACCCCATTGTCCAGGACAGGTCAGTGTAGATGTGAGCCTTTAATGTTGGAGTTTCCTCCATATGGGATTTTGATATCATCCTCATCAGGTCAGGAATGACACAGGCCTGCCTCGGAAAATGACTTGGAGACTGTCTCCTTATACTTTTTGTAGCTTACTTGGTCAAGCTACAGGGTTAAGAATGGTGTTAGCCTTCTTATAGAAGAGCCCTGGATAATTTTTTTTTTTTTACTTCAATTACAATTTCAATTGCATTAAAGCTGTTTTGAGTAGTGACAACATTTTGACAATATTCTAAATTCAAAGAGACTTTTGTGTTTCAGCCAAGCAGGTTCTAAAGCCAGGATTCTAAGCCAAGTGTCTCATTCAGATAAAAAACCTGAAGACAAACCTGTAACTGTCTTGCTGAGGTAGCATGTCTCATGGGATTACTAGCCCTGAATCAATGCTGAGGGTAAAGCAGAGTGCTGTGAAAAGAGCATAATTCAGCATCAGACATCTCTAATTCACTGGCTGTGTTGCCTGGTATAAAATTCTTATTCTGAATCTGACATCTCACCTGTAAAAATGGACTAATGGTCTCTTTATGATTCTGTGAGTGCTAAAAAATGATTCATGTGGCCTCTTAGGTCAATACCCAGCAGAGAATAAGCATTCAATAAATAGAAGCTATTTTTCCATTCAATACAATTGTATTCAACATTCCAAACCATTATGTTGTCAATTCTTTGCCAGATATTTGCATTACTGACCATTAGAATTCTTTTCACAGGATAATAGAAAATGTACCCTCTTACCTACATAAAAGCTTACAACTTTACCAATTAAACCCTACCCTGTCTTTAAATTTAAGTTTATATGAGCTGAAGGAAAGCATTTATGGAATGCCTTCTATTTCACAGGCTATGTGCCAGCTACCCTAGCCACTCAACTTCATGTACTCAAATCAGTTCATCCAGTGGGCAGTAGCATGCTTTTTAGATGAGGATCATGAGATTCAAAGAATGATAAACATGGCATAGTATCCTATGGGTGAGTCACAATCTGAACCAAGGTCTGATAACTTGACATTTTTCCCCACTCTCATACTATATATAAGAAATGATGCTGACCCATCTGGTTGACTTAGGGTGCAAACCTTTGGGAAAGTAGGCCAGGTTGGGTCTCTGACTCTAGATCAGAGCAATTCTGATTTCTCTTGGTCATTCATTTCATTAAACAGTGTTGGAGCCCCTACTGTGAACAAGGACTATGGACACAAATTTGATCTTGAAGTTCATAGCCTATAGGCACAGACATTCAAGTGACTGCATGATCACAGTAGTCAACTATTTCACGGAAGGCCATGTAACAAATGAGACTTATGGATTCTCGAATATTTTGCTTGATTTAAAATCTTACAAATGAAGTTCCCAGTTGGACAGTCGAAGTGAAGGGTTTACACATGGTGAGAATATGTGCAAATGCTCAGGAATAGATCAAAGCACCTGATTGGAGGGTTTCACGATTGGAGGGTTTCATGATCAGCAGACTATTCACAGCTGTGTAAATAGGAAGCTGTTCTGCTCCTGTCAACCGCAAGGTAAAGCTGACACCCAAGCATGACTGAGTCAACTATGGGGAGCTATGTCATAGAAAAGGTCCCTATAAAATGCCGTTACCTAAGACCAAACGGCCACTATTCTAATGTCCATTGGTGTCTTATTTTTCTCATTACTGAAGGACTCTGATTAGTCCTTTCTAATGAGTAATTTCTCATTGATTGATGTGCAAGACCTGCTTCTCTTCTTGGATCCCATAGTTGCCTGAATCATCTCGTGTGTTATTCCACATGACTTGAATTTCCCACTAGTCAGTAAATGTGGGTTGGCCAGAGCACTTTAGCTTCCTTCTGTAAGCCTTTCAGCTTTCATATTTCTTGAATGCCTTCTGGTATGGGTTTTCCTTGTAATTTGCATAGTTGAACTAGTTTCTGCTACATGATACAATGTTGCAGAGGCCAGGCATGGAAATGCTATTGCTGTTATCTTGGCATTGGGGTGACAAGATGCTTTTACATAAGGGAAGCTCTCAGGCCTAATTGCATTTGACAGGCTTCCATGCATCCCTAAATTCTGGTGTCTCATCAATCACTCCAGAGATGAGAATCAATGCAAAATCAAAAGCTTGAAGAAAATTGAAAGCAATCAACATGGTCATCTGTGATTCTCTCTCAAGATGAACTTGAACCATGAACAGTTGACCAATTCCTCCATCTTTGGTATGCAGGATTCTGATGAAGGTTGAATGACCCCAACTATATCCTGACATTTTGGATACATAAGTAGCCACATCTAGCTGCAGGTAGTTAATATAGTCATCACTCACTGATTCGTGCCTTGTGATACCTGGGAGTCTGATAGGAAAACAAGTGAGCTGGGATGGGATTGAGACTTTCCTATGTTAGACTTAGCAAATATGTGTAGACACCATGGTTACAATTTGCAAAGGTTCCAAAGATTCACCAGTGTCCTCACTGCAGAGTACAAAACATGTTCTACAGGCTTTAAGGGCAACCAGTAGTGTGCATAAGTAATGTCACATATTACCTAAACCTTTCATTCCTGTGTAATTTGACTCGTATACTTATAGCAGCGGGCACTGTCCATGAGTAAGCAAAAGTGACTGGCACTAATGGTGATGTCTTAAACTATCACTCTTCTCAGCTTCTGAGTCTAGAACTTACCCCCATTGAAGGTGGAGCTTTCATTCTTGATTTCACTCTTCAAAAGTGGTTTGTATACACAAGAATGTTTTTTTACTCGCCTGAGTCCTGATTTTGTTGAATTGAACTGGCTTGTCCTGACCTAGGTTCTATTGAGCCACAACAAGAAAGTGATGGGACAGGAGTCAAGAAGGGGGTTTGACTTCTCCAGATGTTGAAGTCACCACTGGATATTGCTGTGATGGGGCATGGGTTTTTCTCAATTAAGGCAGGGACAACTAAGATGGCTCTGGGTGGAGTTTAAACATCCATTATGAAAACAAAATCCCAGCCAGTAACAAGAGCTCCCCCTTCTGTGATTGTCCCCATGAAGGTGTCACAGAAGACGCCAGGCCTGTCTTCCATGCTGCTTTATTTCCTGAGATCTCAGTACTGGGCAGACAGGATGGCACCTTCTTGGTGAAAATAAACCAATCTTGCTCTTTAAAAATTGCAGTTCTATACCTGGGAGGATAGTCTTCTTGTGTAGATGAGAAGGTACAGTCAGTTTTATATCAAGGTTCACATAAATGCAGACTACCAGCACAGGTCAATAGACTTCATCCTTCTAAAACCAGACATTCAGGAGAGATAAAGCAGGCACCCTGAAAGACATTGTATCTACTGAATTTTTGGTTGCAAAGGAAGTAAGTACTTGCCTAATTATGTTCCCATGACAGTGCTTGCAAAAATGGTGATAATCCCATTTAACACCTTGGTACACTAAACCACAATTTCTTAAAAAATATCCTTTAGACAAATTGGATATGTTTGTCTCCTATGGCAACATTAGCAGGTCAGGATTGAATCCTGCAGTTCGCTTTCTGGGTGTACCCAGGTTTGCATGGTCAGGCCTGCAGGCTCAGGGCTCCTCAGGAGCAGCTCAACCCTGAGCTTGGATGTACTGTTGTGTAATGAGATGAATGAAGTCAGAGCAGGGACTTAACGACTACACTGGGGCCAGGATGAAGAAAGGAAAACAAATTGGAAGAGGTAAAACTTAAGAAGGAATGGAAGGGTGGCAGGGTCATAGCTACCTATTCCAAAATGTGCACTAACTGCTCTGCCACTGGACATAGATAGGGAGGGGTAGAACTTGGCAACTTTTGTTGACATAAGATACACCAGGTCATTAAGACTTGATATGTGACAAAAGACAGTGTCATTCCATTGTCCAGGACAGGTCAGTACAGATGTGATTGTTTTTTTTGTTTTGTTTTGTTTTAACCTTGGAGTTTCCTCATTACAAAAGACCCTCATCGGGTATGGGCTGACCCAAGCCTGTCTAGGAAGACAACCTGCACTGTCTCCTCACTTTCTGTGTCTTTGCCAAGCTACAAAGTCAAGATAAAGGTGAAATATTGTTATAGAATAGCATTTATGTGTGGGACTCTCCATTGACTGAGGGAGTTAGTTAAAAGGTAAAATAGGCAGGTATTGTGATATTGTGACTAAATGGATAGAAAACAATAAAAGATCAGTGAGACCTGGAGCCCAGAACTTTTGTTTCAAGGTGACCCACGTGCATTTAATTCATATGTGAATGTTCTACCTGGCCTGTGTGAGAGGTCAAAGGAAGCTGTGAATTGGAAAAGCTTTTGGGTCTTCTAATAAGATGAAGATAATGGAGATGATATCCTTCCTATCCTAGATTTATATTTGGCTAAAGCCAAGAGTGTCTTTTGAGTTGCCACATCTAACCCCACCACTACAGTTGAGCATGTATGTGATGCTCATCCCAGAATGCAGAGTGGCAGTAGAAGTTATCTCAACTGTGAGTGCTGGGCTCTTGAAGTAACTGTTTTCTTTGCCTCAACTAGCTGCAGAAGCTAAGACTGTGTTGGCAACATCTCTTCACTTCGAATACCTATGGGTAGGAGAGGTTCGCCTGTCTCTGCCCCATCTGGGCTCTTATTCCTGAAGCCAGAGGGGCATGTTTCTTTATAGTACAATATCTTCTGAAGCTGAGAATAAGGTGTTTAATGGGCAAAGAGTTTCCATCAGGGTGATAAAACTTTTGGAAATGGATATGGTGATGGTTGTACAACATTAAGTATGCCACTGAGTTGTACACTTGAATGGTTGAGGTGGTGAATTTTATGTCATACATAGTTTACATTAACATTTTTGTTATGGTAATTTTTAAAACCCTTCTTAAACCATCTCTTAGATCTCACACAAGATATGACCAGAAGCTAATGGGAGTCCTCTATGATCTGGTCAATCCTTGCTTTCTGGACACATTCTCAAAATAGCTTTAGTAGTTGTCTTCAAATGTGCCACTTTTGAGAGCAAGATGGCATAACCAAGTGCCTCCTGATGGGTCGTAAAGAAAAGAACCATATATTTCACTTGGTCCCCTTTTTCCTTGTGCTTGACAACCAGTTATTCTGAAGTTAGTCTGAAGCTTACTCAGCACTTAACAAGTACCTGGATGATGAATGGAAAAGACAAGACACAGCAGTTAGAGGAACCAGCAGAGATTAAGAAAGTGTTAGGCTGGAGTTCATCTGGGGAAAAAATGGACCCCCAGGCTTGAGATTCCTCTGAGAAAAGACTTCTTGCCATACTGGAAAGAATATTTACGTGACAGAATATTTACCCAACTGTTAAACTGCGTGTTCAACAGTTTCCAGGCAGGGCATAATTATCCTTAAAAAAAAAATGTAGGGATCTGTGTCATCTGATGTTGCCAAGAAGGTTGTTTTGTAGCTTAATGGCAGGCTGTGTGGTAAGTGTCCTTGGGTCAGCCTGGGAAGCGTGAAAGTTGCTTTATGCTGATAAGCCCTGTTCTCAGCTAAAGGCAGAGACTTGAGGCAGAGAAGGGTAGCTGTGTGGACAGTGGTCTAAGACTTCTAGCCAGACAACAAGCAGTTTAAAACCCCATATTGTGACTCACTTCAACCAAAGGGTTAATAAGATAGTTCTGCAACCTACAGATTCCGTTAAAGGAAGGGATTTATAAAACTGAAGGCTGTGGAGTGATGTTAAAAGTTGAAGGAAGACATACGCTCTTAGTCCCTGGACAGACAACTTACCTTCCACAGAAAGCTTATAAACCTGTGGTGCTCATAAGTGGTGGGTTTATCTTTGCTACTTGCCAGGGAAATAGCAGGATTGTCTGCTTGGTCTTGTTGGTTAATAGAACCAAAATATCATCTGCCATGGGATGTTCAATTGATACACTAAACTAGTTATTTGACTATTGGGTAAGAAGGACTTTAAGTCTCTAAATATGATTCATTTTATTGATTCAGTTAACTTATTCCTGTGTGCTTAAGATGCATATTTGGTGCTTCTGAGGTTAATTCTTTGTATGTTGACTTTCAGTTATCTTCAAATATGGAAAAACTGGCCAATATTTCAGTGTTTCCTGCCTCTTCTCTCTTCAGATACTCCAACAGTGCATCTTTTAGGCTAGAGTATGCCCACAATTTTTTTTACATTTTCAAAAATATCTAATTTTACATATGTGTGCATATTTACTTATGGATAAAGGGAGAAAGAAAAAGCATGCTCTCTATCTATATCTATATCTATATATAGATATACAGATATATAGAGAGAAAGTTCTGTGGTACAGGTGTAGACTGTACAGATTTGTTACATAGGTATACACATGCCATGGTGGTTTGCTGTACCCATCAACCCGTCATCTACATTAGGTATTTCTTCTAATGCTATCCCTCCTCTACTCCCCTGCCCCCCTGACAGGCCCCAGCGTGTGATGTTCCCCTCCCTGTTTCCATGTGTTCGCATTGTTCAATTCCCACTTATGAGTGAGAACATGCAGTGTTTGCTTTTCTCTTTTTGTGTTGGTTTGCTGAGAATGATGGTTTTCAGCTTCATCCATGTCCCTGAAAAGGACATGAACGCATCCTTTTTTATGGCTGCATAGTATTCTGTGGTATATATGTGCCACATTTTCTTTATCCAATATATCATTGATGGGCATTTGGGTTGGTTGCAAGTCTGCTATTGTGAATAGTGCCACAATAAACATACATGTGCATGTGTCTTTATAGTAGGATGATTTATAATCCTTTGGGTATATACCCAGTAATGGGATTGCTGGGTCAAATGGCATTTCTAATTCTAGATCCTTGAGGAATTGCCACACTGGTTCACAATGATTGAATTAATTTACACTTCCACCAACAGTGTTAAAATCATTCCTATTTCTCCACATCCTTTCCAGCATCTGTTGTTTCCTGACTTTCTAATGATCACCATTCTAACTGGTGTGAGATGGTATGTCATTGTGGTTTTGATTTGCATTTCTCTGATGACCAGTGATGATCTTTTTTTCATGTTTGATGGCTGCATAAATGTCATCTTTTGAGAAGTGCCTGTTCATATCCTTCACCCAGTTTTTGATGGGGTTGTTTGCTTTTTTCTTGTAAATTTAAGTTCTTTGTAGATTCTGGATATTAGCCCTTTGTCAAATGGATAGATTGCAAAGGTTTTCTCCCACTCTGTAGGTTGCCTGTTCACTCTGATGATAGTTTCTTTTGCTGTGCAGAAACTCTTTAGTTTAATTAGATTCAATTTGTCAATTTTGGCTTTTGTTGCCATTGCTTTTGGTGTGTTAGTCATGAAATCTTTGCCCATGCCTATATCCTGAATGGTATTGCCTAGGTTTTCTTGTAGGATTTTTAGGTTTTAGGTCTTATGTTTAAGCCTTTAATCCATCTTGAGTTAATTTTTGTATAAGGTGTGAGGAAGGGGTACAGTTTGTTTTGTGCATATGGCCAGCCAGTTTTCCCAACACCATTTATTAAATAGGGAATCCTTTTCCCATTGCTTGTTTTTTTCAGGTTTGTCAAAGATCAGATGGTTGTAGATATGTGGTATTTCTAAGGCCTCTGTTCTGTTCCATTGGTCTATATCTGTTTTGGTACCAGTACCATGCTGTTTTGGTTACTGTAGCCTTGTGGTATAGTTTGAAGTCAGGTAGGGTGATACCTCCAGCTTTGTTCTTTTAACTTAGGATTGTCTTGGCTATGCGGGCTCTTTTTGGTTCCATATGAAATTTAAAGTAGTTTTTTTCTAATTCTGTGAAGAAAGTCAATGGTAGCTTGATGGGGATAGCATTGAATCTATAAATTACTTTGGGCAGTATGGCCATTTTCATGATACTGATTCTTCCTATCCATGAGCATGGAAAGTTCTTCCATTTGTGTTCTTATTTCCTTGAGAAGTGGTTTGTTGCTCTCCTTGAAGAGGTCCTTCACATACCTTGTAAGTTGTATTTGTAGGTATTTTATTCTCTTTGTAGCAGTTGTGAATGGGAATTCACTCATGATTTGGCTCTATTTGTCTGTTAATGGTGTATAGGAATGTTTGTGATTTTTGTACATTGATTTTGTATCCTGAGACTTTGCTGAAGTTGCTTATCAGCTTAAGGAGATTTTGGGCCGAGATGATGGGGTTTTCTAAAGATACAATCATGTCATCTACAGACAGACAATTTGACTTCCTCTTTTCCTATTTTAATACCCTTTATTTCTTCTGCCTGATTGCCCTGGCCAGAACTTCCAGTACTATGTTGAATAGGAGTGGTGAGAGAGGGCATCCTTGTCTTGTGCTGGTTTTCAAAGGGAATGCTTCCAGTTTTTGCCCATTCAGTATGATACTGGCTGTGGGTTTATCATAAATATCATAAATTACTTTGAGATACATTCCATCAATACCTAGTTTGAGAGTTTTTAGCATGCAGGGGTGCTGAATTTTGTCAAAGGCCTTTTCTGCATCTATTGAGGTAATCATGTGGTTTTTGTCATTGGTTAGATTGTTTATCGATTTTGTGTATGTAGAAACAGCCTTGCATCCCAGGGACAAAGCCAACTTGATCGTGGTGGATTAGCTTTTTGATGTGCTGCTGGATTTGGTTTGCCAGTATTTTATTGAGGATTTTTGCATCGATGTTTATCAGGGATATTAGCCTGAAATTTTCTTTTTTTGTTGTGCCTCTGCCAGGTTTTGGTATCAGGATGATGCTGGCCTCATAAAATGAGTTAGGGACGATTCCCTCTTTTTCTATCGATTGGAATAGTTTCAGAAGGAATGGTACCAGCTCCTCGAACCTCTGCTAGAATTCGGCTGTGAATCTGTTTGGTCCTGGAGTTTTTCTGGTTGGCAGGCTATTATTGCCTCAGTTTCGGAGCTTGTTATTGATCTATTCAGGGATTCGACTTCTTCCTGGTTTAGAATTGGGAGGGTGTATGTGTCCAGGAATTTATCCATTTCTTCTAGATTTTCTAGTTTATTTTCATAGATGTGTTTATAGTATTTTCTGATGATAACTTGTATGTCTGTGGGATCAGTGGTGATATCTCCTTTATCATTTTTTATTGCATCTATTTGATTCTTCTTTTTTTATTAGTCTGGCTAGCAGTCTATTTTGTTGATCTTTTCAAAAAACTCGTTCCTGGATTTATTTTTTTTTAAAGGGATTTTCGTGTCTCTATCTCCTTCAGTTCTTCTCTGATCTTGTTTATTTCTTGTCTTCTGCTGGCTTTTGAATTTGTTTGCTCTTGCTTCTTTAGCTCTTTCAATTTTGATGTTAGTGTCAATTTTAGATCTTTCCTGCTTTCTCTTGTGGGCATTTAGTGCTATAAATTTCCCTCTATTCACTGCTTTAAATGTGTCCCAGAGATTCTGGTACGTTGTCTTTGTTCTCATCGGTTTCAAAGAACTTATTTATTTCTGCCTTAATTTTGTTATGTACCCAGTAGTCATTCAGGAGCAGGTTGTTCAGTTTCCATGCAGTTGTGCCGTTTTGAGTGAGTTTCTTAATCCTGAGTTCTAATTTGATTGCACTGTGGTTTGTCATGATTTGTGTTCTTTTGCATTTGCTGAAGTGTCTTACTTCCAATTATGTGGTCAATTTTAGAATAAGTGCGATGTGCTGTGAGAAGAATGTATATTCTGTTGATTTGGGGTGGAGAGTTCTGTAGATGTCTGTTAGGTCTGCTTGGTCCAGAGCTGAGTTCAAGTCCTGAGTAGGTTTGTTAATTTTCTGTCTCCGTTGATCTAATATTGACAGTGGGCTATTAAAGTCTCACACTATTATTGTATGGGAGTCTAAGTATCTTTGTAGGTGTTTAAGAACTTGCTTTATGAATCTGGGTGCTCCTGTGTTAGATGCATATATATTTAGGATAGTTAGCTCTTGTTTGTGTTTATATATTTTTTAAATTTTATTTTTTTTGAGATGGAGTCTTGTTCTGTTACTCAGGCTGGAGTGCAATGGTGAGATCTCAGCTCACTTCAAGCTCCGCCTCCCGGGTTCACGCCATTCTCCTGCCTAAGCCTCCCAAGTAAATGGGACTACAGGCACCTGCCGCCATGCCCAGCATGGTATTTTTAGTAGAGATGGGGTTTCACCGTGCTAGCCAGGATGGTATCTATCTCCTGGCCTCGTGATCCCCCTGCCTTGGCCTCCCAAAGTGAGTTGTTCTTGTTGCATTGATCCCTTTACCATTATGTAATGCCTTTGTCTCTTGATTTTTGTTGGTTTCCAGTCTGTTTTATCAGAGACTAGGATTGCAACCCCTGCTTTTTTTTTTTTTTCCCATTTACTTGGTAAATATTCCTCCATCCTTTTATTTTGAGCCTATGTGTGTCTTTGCACATGAGGTGAGTCTCCTCAACACAGCACACTGATGGGTCTTGACTCCATCCAATTTGCCAGTCTGTGTGTTTTAATTGGGGCATTTAGCCAGTTTACATTTAAGGTTAATATTGTTATGTGTGAATTTGATCCTGTCATTATGATGTTAGCTGGCTTTTTTGCCTGTTAGTCGATGCAGTTTAACCTTCATAATGTCAATGGCCTTTACAATTTGGTATGTTTTTGCAGTGGCTGGTACCACTTGTTCCTTTCCATGTTTAGTGCTTCCTTTAGGAACTCTTGCAAGGCAGGCCTGGTAGTGACAAAATCTCTCAGCATTTGTTTGTCTAAAGGATTTTATTTCTCCTTCACTTATGAAGCTTAGTTTGGTTGGATATGAAATTCTGGGTTGAAATTCTTTAAGAATGTTGAATATTGGCCCCCACTCTCTTCCAGCTTGTAGGGTTTCTGCAGAGATCCACTGTTATTCTGATGGGCTTCCCTTTGTGGGTAACCCGACTTTCTCTCTGGCTGCCCTTAACATTTTTTTCTTCATATCAGCCTTGGTGAATCTGATGATTGTGTCTTGGGGTTGCTCTTCTCAAGGAGTATCTTTGTGGTGTTCTCTGTATTTCCTGAATTTGAATGTTGGCCTGTCTTGCTAGGTTGGGGAAATTCTCCTTAATATCCTGAAGAGTGTTTTCCAACTTGTCCATTCTCCCTGTCACTTTCAGGTACACCAATCAAAAGTAGGTTTGGTCTTTTCATATAGTCCCATATTTCTTGGACTTTTGTTCCTTTTCATTCTTTTTTCTCTAATCTTGTCTTCATGCTTTATTTCATTAAGTTGATCTTCAGTCCTGATATCCTTTCTTCTGCTTGATCGATTTGGCTGTTGATACTTGTGTAAGCTTCACAAGTTCCCATGCTGTGTTTTTCAGCTCCATCAGGTTATGTTCTTTTCCAAACTGGTTATTCTAGTTAGCAATTCATCTAACCTTTTTTCAAGGTTCTTAGCTTCCTTGCTGCATTAGGTTAGGACATGTTCCTTTAGCTCAGTAGTTTGTTATTACCCACTTTCTGAAGCCTACTTCTGTCATTTCATCAAATTCATTCTCCATCCAGTTTTGTTCCCTTGCTAGCAAGCAGTTGTGATACTTTGGAGGAGAAATGGCATTCTGGTTTTTGGAATTTTCAGGCTTTTTGCCCTGGTTTCTCCCCATCTTCGTGGATTTATCTACCTTTGGTGTTTGATGTTGGTGATGTTCTGATGGGGCCTCTGAGTGGACATCCTTTTTATTGATGTTGATGCTATTCCTTTCTCTTTTAGTTTTCCTTCTAACAGTCAGGACCCTCTGCTGCAGGTCTGCTGGAGTTTGCTGGAGGTTCACACCAGACCCTGTTTGCCTAGGTATGACCAGCAGAGGCTGCAGAACAGCAAAGATTGCTGGCTGTTCCTTCCTCTGGAAGCTTCATCCCAGAGTGACACCCACTAGATGCCAGCCGGAGCTCTCCTGTATGAGGTGTCTGTCAGCCCCTACTGGGAGGTATCTCCCAGTCAGGAGACATGGGTGTCAGGGACCCATTTGAGGAGACAGTATGACCCTTAGCAGAGCTGAATGCTGTGCTGGGAGATCTGCTTCTCTCTTCAGAGCCATCAGACAGGGATGTTGAAGTCTGCTGAAGCTGCACCCACAGCCATCCCTTCACCCAGGTGCTCTGTCCCAGGGAGATATGGGGGGTTTTATCTATAAGCCCCTGACTGGGGCTGCTGCCTTGTGTTTCAGAGATGCCCAGCCCAGAGAGGAGGAATCTAGAGAGGCAGTCTGGCCATGGCAGCCTTGCTGAGCTGTGGTGAGCTCCACCCAGTTCGAACTTCCTGTTGGCTTTGTTTACACTGTGAAGGTGAAACCACCTACTCAAGCCTCAGCAATGGTGGATGCCCCTTCCTCCACCAAGCTCGAGCATCCCAGGTTGACCTCAGACTGCTGTTCTGGCAGAGAATTTCAAGCCAGTGGATCTTAACTTGCTGGGATCCGTGAGGGTGGGACCCACTGAGCCGGACCACTTGGCCCCCAGGCTTCAGCCCCCTTTCCAGGGGAGTAAACGATTCTGTCTCACTGGTGTTGCAGGTACCACCGGGGTATGGGGGTGGGGAACAAAACTCCTGCAGCTAGCTCGGTGTCTGCCCAAATGGCTGCCCAGTTTTGTGCTTGAAACCCCAGGACCCTGGTGGTATAGGCACTAGAGGGAATCTCCTGGTGTGCGGGTTGTGTGAAGACCATGGGGGAAAGCACAGTATCTGGGCTGGAGTGTACCATTCACGGTCCCTCCTGACTTCTGTTGGCTAGGGCAGGGAATTCCCCAACCCCTTGCACTTCCCGGGTAAGATGACACCCCACCCTGCTTAGGCTCACCCTCCATGAGCTGTACCCACTGCCCAATCAGTCCCAGTGAGATGAACCAGGTACCTCAGTTGGAAATGTAGAAATCACCTGCTTTCTGAATCAATCTCACTGGGAGCTATAGACAAGCTATTCCTTCCTATTTGGCCATCTTGCCAGCAATCAATTTCTGTTCTTTTCATATCTATTTTCCTTCCTACATTACCTGGCCTCAGGTAGTCCTTTATAGCAACATTAAATGAACTAAGACATAAATATGGGATGATTTCTACAGAGACCTGATGGCACCCTCTTGGTTAAAATAAAGTGAAGCCAAGAGCCAGCTTGAGCTGATACCACCTTTTCTAGTTCTGGTTAGACGTTGTATATGGGGTGACCTGTTGAAAAATTCCACTACTTTCAAGACAACAAGGAAAGTTCCATTGGCTGTATGAAATCACTACATAATTGAGGTTTTGTGCACACTAACATGCAGGTAGGTTGACCTGAAGGCAAAAAGTAGAAATAAAGGAATGAGTAGTCTCTGGCCTAGAAAAAAAAAAATTACTGATTCCCAGAAACATTTTTTCTGTGAAATCCTTCATCATTCTAGAAGTAGCAGATGGTACATTCATCTTAGATAAACTGTGAAGTTCCCATTTCTCTTTAATGTATAAATCTATAACCTTCATGAACTTTAGACAATATCATCTGCTTCCTCTAGTGTGGCCTTCTATGCCCTGGAATGGGTATCCTTGACTCTGAACATCATATATCTAGGGATTTCTAAGTATGAGCTAATAACAAGGGGAGTAGAAGAGTTACAGGAATGCCTATGTGTATATATTCACACATTCTAGTCATTCTGAATTCAAAGACGCAGGAGCTCAGGTGCATGGCAGGTAAAATGCATGCCCAGAATGAATGAAGTCTTCTGTTAGAATCTGAATGTTGGCACTAATGTTCTCAGGGTGCTTTGATCAAACCAGTTTCTTTAAAAACTAGAAGTACAGAAATGACTTTGTTTATAGAAGTGGTCCAGAATTCCCTCCCCTATTAACATTTAGAACATTAAGCCTCTGAGTCATGGAAAGCAGGTGTTTAGGGAGTACTGTAAAAATAAGTTGAACTGGATTAACAAGAGTGAGCCTTGGATAGGAAGAGTATTCCAGGGCTTGAGGTGGGAAAGTAAGAATTTTCCTCATCTTGGGTCTATTTTCTGAAACTTAAACAGAACTGTTAGGAAAGGGGATGTTGGAGAGAGAAAGGCCTTGTGTATCCCATGAGACCAATGGGAAGATGAATCAACTGAGATACCACTAAGGATTTTCTGACTTTCAACACGTATGTGTAGATACCGTATCTAGAAAAATTCCATAGTTTCTCTAAAGGCTTAATAGCCACAAAGCAGTGTGCGCAAGGCATGTCACATGTTGCCTAGTCTTTACACTCCTATGTGCTTCTTTTTATTTATAGTCAGTGCAGCAGGCACTCCAAGCACAGGTGTAACTGGTATTAAGTGGTATCTTAAGGAATTCTCTTTATACTTCTGAGCTCTAGAATGTGCCCTGTGGAGAAGCTCATGAGATTTGCTTCAGGTTTCACTCTCAAAGCTGTTACACACACTAAAAATGTCTCCTTCAATCCTACAACAAAACCAGAGCTCCTATGAAGAAATGGTTTGTTCTAACCTAGGACCTATTTAGCCAAGTAATAAAGGTGATGGGAAAAGAGGACAAGATTCAAGGACTATCTAATAAGCTTGGATTTTTTTGACCCAATTGAAGAATTGGTTTGTTCTCACCTAAGTTCTATCAAGCCAAATAAGTGATGTGACAGGATGAAAAATGATCTTTCCCGACGTGAAAGGATTTGGGTAGTCACCCGTTGAATGTTCTCATGGAGATCAAGTCTGGGACAATCAAGATGGCTGTGGATCTAGCTCAAGTATCCATTATGAATGTTAAAATCTTGACAGGCAGCAGGCATTCACCCCTCTGTGGATACTCACCATGGCTGTTTCTAGCCCCACAAGTGGCCCAGAGATGGCACCCAGGGCTGTCCTCCATGTTGCTTCATGTTTGCTTCCTGATATCTCAGTGTTGAAGTGAAAGATTAGGGATGAAACAGGCAGAAACCAACCCTGCTTCTTCTGAACCACAGTTTTGTGTCCAAGGGGAAATGTTTAGAGATGTGAGGAAAAATGCTTTCAGTTTTATGTCAAGGTTCTTATATATTACCAGCACAGGTTGGTAGAACCTGGTTTATTTCCAAAATTGACTCAGGAGAAAGAAGCAGGAGTACCCCATGATATGAACATGGCTCTTCTTTCTGTACTGACTGCATCATAGACAAACGCTGGTTGCAGAGGAAGGATTTGCACAGCTATTTCCTAACTATGTTTACACAAAGTGCTTGTAAAAATGCTGACATCCAGTGGATTTTGAAAATTTTGTTTTGATGTAAATTTTCCAAAGTATCCTTTATCCAGACAAATTGGATATATTGGTTTCCTGTGGCAAAATTAGCAGTGGAGGGTTGAATCTTACACTTCCCTTCTTGGAATCACCCAGGTCGACATGGTCAGGTCTTTAGGCTCAGGCATCCTTGGGGCCAGCTTTAAAGTCAACTGGATGTACTTCTTTGTGATGGGAAAAATGAATATAGAGCCTCTTTCGTGACTACATAGGGACCAGGATGAGGGAACTGCAGCCAACTTGAAGAAAAGAAATGTTTAGAAAGGAGTGGGACAGATGGGTTCACATCTGCCTGAAGTGAAACACGCACCAATTGCTCCGACATTAGGCTTGGGTTGGGAGGGACAGCACTTGGCACTTCCTTTGCTGAAATGGCATATGATAGGCCAACAAAACTTTGAGAGGACATAAGAAGAGTGACATCCCATTGCCTAGAACAGGTCAATGGTCAGTGTGGATGTGAGCCTTTATCCTTAGTTTCCTCAGTATAAGACTTACCTAAGATCCTAAGGTCTAGGATGATCCTGTCCTGCTTAGGAAAATAATTTGGGCTGTTTACTCATAGCTTCTGTAGTTCTTTTTCAAGCTACAGAGTTAAGATAAAAGGTATCTTTCAAAGCTCTTGTGACCCACGGACTTGTGCTGAATCGATGAGGAGAAAAAGTGCTCTGGGAAAAACGTGATTAGCATCAGCCTCACCTCATGTACTGGCTGTGTTGCCTGGAACAAAACCCTTAATCTTTCTGAATCTGACACCTGACCTGTAAAAATGGGCTAATTGCTTTATGATACTGTGACAATTTAGAGATTATTCATGTGGCATATTTGGTTTAATCCCCAACATAAGATAAGCATCTAACAGAAGCTATTTTGCAATCTAGTAAGTTCTTAGCACTGCACACATCATGCCATTAAATTTTTGCCAAAGATGTCTTAATTATGAAAATTAATTCCTTTCACAATAAAATAGAAACACACCCTCATGTCTATATAAAAAGCTTATTACATTACTAATGGGATCCTAGCCTGTCTTTGAATTTAAATTTGAGCTGTTTATGCAGTGCCTTCTATGTCACAGGCTATGTGCCAGCCACCCTAAATATTCTTCATACTCAACTCTGATACTCACATCAGTTTTTCCAATGCACAGTAGCATGTTCCTCAGATGAGGATGAAATTCAGGAATGATAAAACCATAGCTCTTAGTAGCCTGTTGGTGAATCACAAGCTGAACCAAAGTCTTCCGATACCTTGACGTTTTTTTCCACTCTCCCACACTAGGCATAAAAATGATGCTGGTGACGCCTCAGGATTGAGTGACTCAGGCTGCAAACCTTTGGGGAAGTAGGCTGGGATAAGTTTGACTCTAGATCAAAGCGCTTCAAACCAGTTTCTCAGAATCATTCATCTTTCATTAAGCAGCAATTGAGCCCCTGCTGTGAATAAGGACTGAGGACATGAATATGACCTTCCTTTAAGGTGTTCAGTCTATACAAGAGGAGCAGACACACAAGTAACTGAACAGTCACAGTATAGTCTGAAATCCTTCAAATACCCACCCACCTGCAAGGTGCATTGGGGCATAGGGAAGGTTTATCAGGGAAGGTGATTCTTCAGTTGAAACCTGAAAGTTAAGGGGCCGCTTAATTGGACACTGTGGGTAAAGGATTTGTACAAAGCCAAAACATGTGCAGATATTCAGAGGACTAGAAGAACAAGGCATCTGACTGGAGAGTTGCTGGGCCTGTGGACTCATCCTAAGACTGTTATAAAACCATTTTTGCTGGAGTCAGCAAGCTTAAACTGGTACCCAAGAGTAACTGTGAATCAACAATTGTTTTGGAGCTATATTCTGCATAGTTAACAAGGGTGTCCATTAAACATTATCTTGAACCTAATGGCCACTAGTTCAATGCCTCAGCAGGATACTAAATGGAATTCTGGCAAAAGAACAGACTTCTATATCTGTTCTTAACTTTAAGATGGCCTTAGGAGGTAGAATAGATCCTGAGAACTAAAGAATAAAGCTCACCGGAAGTTAAGAATAGGTAGGAGACCAGTTGTTCCAGTTTATCTTGAGTGTCTGAGTATCTGAGCCATGATCAAATGTCTGTCCTAACCTTTTTGGTTTACATAAGCCCACAGTAACACTTCTAAGGAATTCTACATCTCTTGGCATTGAGTTGCCACAGTTACCTACATGCCTGTCAGCTAGGCTAAACTGTGGTTTTCTTATGAGAATAGTAGGGTCCTTAATACATGTCTGCTGAACTTAAACCCTCTTCCTGCTTCCTGCTTCCAACATTCCTTTCAGACTCATGAGGCTACAACCATCTCCTACGAGCTTCTGAAATCTGGCTCCCGCAGACACTGGGAAGGTGCGAAGGGTAAAAAGGATTTCAGTTATCAACCATGTATTTTACCCTTAATCTAACAAGTCAATATACTAACAATGAATCCATAAAAGGAGGGGAGGGGAAGGAAAGGAAGAGCATCTCCTTTCTTTTCATCTTTGAAACACTTATGTTAAAACACATCTGCTAGATCTAATTAGATCCTTTCAAATCCAAGATGGATATTGTTCTCACTTTACACATAGGGTCATTGAGAAGTAGGCTGCTTACACACATATCTCGCATAAAGCTTACATAAATATCAGCTTGATTTTTGGATGTCTCTAACTCTCAGCCTGATGCCCTTTATAGCTTGCTGGCTGAGAAATGGCTTAAATTTACATGTCTGATGGTTTGTTCAAATGCAATAAATTGTCTGAAGATCAATTTCAGCTAAAGCAATCTTCGCCCCAAGAGGAAAACAAAGTGCAGTTGCAGGTGTATGGACTGAGCATCAGACCTAATTAAAATTACTCTGGCCATGTAAGAGCTATGCAAATTTGTGCAATTTGCCTTATCTCTTAAGCCTCAGCTCTCTAATCTGTAAAGGGGGATGGGGATAACATACTTCTAATGGTTTTAAGGATAGTATAAAAAATCTTTGAAATACAGCCTGAACCTACTTACAGCAGCCTGATCTAATATTCCAAATTATAGTCACTTGAACACATGAGAACGTAAGTAGATGAACAAAATCCACAGCTCTAACTATGGACTTTATCCTTAAGTTTTTGAAAGATTTTAATGGTTATATTACAGATAAAGAAATTCAAGTTTTGGTGCCGGTTTGACTTCTTACTATGTGACAACCATTGTACAAAGTGCTGCTCACACAATACCTCTAATGCTTCCGGTAAACATGAATACACAAGTAGGCCTTTACAAGTAAAATACGCTTCCAAAGTTCACATAGCTAGAAAGTGGCAGAATTGAAATTAAAATCGGATGGGACTTTTTCTCCATAACATCAAGAACAACTGAATAAATGTTATACAGTCATGAATGAAGCTTAGTTTCCTCCTCCCCATGAAATGAGTTCTGTTGAGCTCAAGACACAATGTGGGAAGAGTTTGCATGAGCAAGCTTCCTTTTGAGCATCAGGAGACACCTCACGCTGGATCACACAGCTGGCCCTCCTTTATTATGTTCCAGATGATGAAACCACCGCGGCTCCCTTGCCTATAATGGAGTGTTTCAATCTGGGTACAGAATGAAAGATGCAGGCTTCCTCTTCTCCTCCAGAATCTTAATGCAGACTGCTGCACAAAGCTTCCATTAAGAGGATGGTTTGCATTTTTCTTCCTGGGTTTGCCAAATACAAGATCAGAATGTTTCATTCTCGGAGGTAACTGATACCAGCACTTGACAATTCAAACCAATAGATACTTGGGGAGCTCCTACTTTGTGAAAGAACCTGAACTAGGTATTGCAGGGCACTCAAAAGTAGATAATATGTGGCTGCATAATTGTAATTATTCAATTGTCACGATGCTGAGTAGTAATTAGTAATAGTTGAATGGGTAGTAATTAGTAATGGTTGCAGTGTTGAAGTTAAAAATGAGGGTAACAAAATACAGTTGTCCTTCAGTATATGTGGCAGATTGGTTCCAGGACATCTAGGTATCTCAGTCTTTATATGCTCAAGTGTGGAAGTAACCCTGTAGAACCCACGTATGTATAAAAGCCAGCCCTCTGGATATATGGACTTGGCATCCTGCAAATACTGTCTTGTGTTTTTAAGAGACAGGGCCTCCTCTGTCACCCAGGCTGGAGTGCAGTGGTGTAACCATGGCTCACTGCAGCCTTGAACTTGTGGGCTCCAGCAATCCTCCTGCCTCAGCCTCCTGAGTAGCTAGGACTACAGGCATGTACCACCATATCTGGCTATTTATTTTTATTTCTGGATATGGTCTCACCATTTTGACCAGGCTGTTCTGAAACTCCTGGCCTCAAGCAACAGCTTCCCAAGTCACTGGGGTTATAGGCATGAGCCACTGTGCCTAGCTCCTAATATATTTCCAATTCATATTTGATTGATGGAAACCTGCATATAATCAAGACCAGCATAGTTCAAAAAGGGTCAACTGTATTGTGTTCAAAGACATTTTCTGGTGGGTGTGACTAGATCTCGAACACAGAACCTCTAGTTCTCAACCTTAAGTACATTCCATCATTCATGCTTCTTAAGAGCTCAACACTACAGTTATGTCTCACTGTAATGATTTCTGGGACTTTTTCACATAATGGAGCCATGAACCCATAAGCCTGTGCTGAATTTCCAGCATGTGTGAGGTACCAAGGGTTTGAAGATAAACACACATTGCTCCTGTCCTAAAGAACATTAGTTCTGTGCCTTCTGATAGATGGTCTACATTTATATCAAGATTTCATGGATAGTTTGGTGATGTTTGAAAATGGATTCCCATTAGAAAACAAAATTCCTTCAAATATCCATATATAAAATGTATTCATATCCTAGATTTTATTCTGCAGTGAAGTTCTAGCCTATAGGCCCCCTTCAGAACCACAGACAGTTCTCATGAAAAGCCAGATCCAGATGTCCTTGTGGGTTCAGGACCCCCTCCTCATAGCTTACACAATGGGCTATACCAATGACATTAAAAGGTATGTCTCAATTCCCATCAGTTTATTGATATTATGGGCATTTTCGTTTTATTGCACAAACTCCCCAATTGAGCATATTGTACTCAGTCACACACATACTAATCGCTCTGTCTCAGCCCCTTTAACATGCCTGACATTTCTAACTAGTGTTTGATCTATTAATGACTGAGTGGATTTCAGAGAACAAGACCAATGTCGCATTCCAAAAGCAAGTTCTAAGCAACATAATCATAGTTCATATTTCGTGTTGGAATGACTCAAACCCATGTCTGAAAGCCAGATTCTGGCTTTAGAGGGTAGAATTTTTGGAACCCTACTTAATGAGACTATGATGTATCTTTGTGAGAATTAAAGATATCTCCCCTGTGGATGGGTATTTGTAAATGACTATGTGGATGAATTAGGAAAATTTCTGTCTTGGGGAAAGGAGGAATCAGGGAAGCTCAATTCTAGTTAGGATTTTCTGAGATATATGTGACCAGATTAAACAAACATATGCCACAGCTTGGCTTTGGGGACTACCAGGAGAGAATGTTTTACACAGCTCTGAGAAGCATCGCTTTAGCCTATGGAGTCTATGGCGAGAATGGCACAGGCCTAAACCCTGGCTTTGTTCTCTTACTGCTTGTGTTGCTTTGAGCAAGTCACTCAGCTGCTCTGAAATCATAGCCTCATTCGTTGGAGGTAGATAACACATTCTCTTGCATACTCAATAGTATGAGAGAGCATATGTGATAGATGCTTACAACAGAGCAAGTATCAATAGTTGTCATTTTCAGACCCAAGACAAATATAGAAATAGAAACATATTTATGCTTATGGAAGGATGACTAGATCAATTAATCTCTGGATGTGAAAAACTATGTATAGAGATTTTTCTTTTCCAGCATTGTTTATCACAGTAGATGTATCCAGCACCTATTGCCTATGGCGGTGGCATCGATGCTGTAAACTTGCAGTGTCTCTGCTGTCTCACTCACTATCCCTGCTCCCTGAGATAATCTTCCACATCAGCCATGTGTACTAGAAGACTTGTCCTTGGCTCTGATTTCATGGGGATCTGAATTACAAAGGACATCTGTGATTTCTGCTTTCAGCTCCAAAATGTAAAGATCTTGAATTTCATGCTTTTATCTTTATAAGAAAAAGCTAAAAACCAATGAAAGTGTTTTGATACCTTTTTTAAGAGCTAAGCTTGCAGCACAACTGCCACCCTGAAATCTGAAGAGACAGACAAATCCAGAGTCTCAGCTAAAGCCTTTCTACTTGAAGTAGAAGCTGCTGGAGCCAAAAACTGGTAGGCGTTCTTAAGTGGTAATTTTAATAAACTTCTGGGAACTGAGTATGGACTAGCATAAGGGACAAACTCCTGGGGGGCTACAGTTTTAAGGGGTCCCCTTACTTTGGGGGGCTTCATCTCCAGGAACTCCACCAGGTTCTCAGGATCCAAGAAAGATTCCCTCCTTGACTCTGGCAATGGGGTGGAAGAGTAATCCATGTGAAATAAATCCAGAGCCTTCCCCATAACAAAGGTCTTCAGAGCCTTGGGGAAGGGTATGCCTCTCCTCCAGGCCCCTCCATCTGTCCTGTCTCACCCAAGGTTTGAGGGTTATACAAGAAGAATAACTTGTGGAGGTCACAGGCTAAAGAAACCCACTAAACAACTTGAAATTTAATTGGAAGATGGTACAGAAGTCTCCCTCTTCCTTAGCCCCACATCAACAGAGCCCCAGTAAAGTAACAATGGATTAGAGCTGAAAGAGCTTCAAGACAGGCTGTCATGAGCAAGAATAAGAAAACCCAAAGTCAAGGAACAAAAACAAGGACATTAGGGAAATTTGAAGCCTCTGGCACCTGTAGCAACATGAAATACTAAAGGTCAAATGCTAGCCAGATTAACATAAGTCCTCATACTAGATGATCCATGTACCTTAGTTCTTATGACCTGAAATACCATAGCTTTAAACAATAACAAAGACACAAGGCAGGCCCAATGGTCAAGTCTGAAAAGAAAAAACAAGCATCAGATCCAGATTCGAATCCTATGACACAAATGTTAGAATTATCAAAGAAATCTTAAAATAGCTGAATATGTCAAGAGCTTTACTAATTGAAAGTTTATTTCCTTGAAAGTCACATATTGAAGGTAGAATAACCCTCAGATTGGCTACCTGTGGAGATAGGGCCTAGACTTATGGTGAAATGCGGTCATGAGGGTGCACCCTGAGTCAATGGGATTAGTGTCTCATGAGAAAAGACACTAAAGAGTTTACATTTTCCTTTTCTCCCCAAGAAGGCTCAGAAGAAAGGCCATATGAGGACAAAGCAGCTCTCTACAAGCTAGGAAGAAGAGCCTCCACCAGAAGTTGTCTGGAACTTCTGTCTTGGACTTTCCAGCCTCTAGAACTGAGAGAGTAAATTTCTATTGTTCAAGCCATCCTATCTACGGAATTTTGTTCTGGAAGCTCAAGCAGACTAATAGGGACTAATATGGGCTCTAATAAAAAGACAAATGTAAGAACAGATGGGTAATGTAAGCAGAGAAATGGAAATTCTAAGCAGCAGAAGGAAATGTTCAAAATCAAAATAACAAACGGAGAATGCCTTTGAGCTCATCAGTTGACTTGATGCAGCCAGGAAAATCAATAAGCTTGAATTTAGGTCATTAGAAACTTCACAAACTAAAATGCAAAGAGAAAAAATAGAACATTTATATCCAAGAGCAGTAGGACAACTTCCATAAGATGTGGGGTGTGTGTGTGTGTGTAACTAGAATATTTAGAACAGAAGGAATACTTAAATGGCTTAAAGAGTTCCAAAAAAATACCAAAACCAGAAAGCTCAACACCAAATGTAATAAATACACACCTAAAAGCTACATAAAGGCATATCATGTTACAACTGCAAGAAACCAGTGACATAGAAAAAATATTGACAGAAGCCAGGGTGGAAGGGGCCAGAGGAGAGCAGGTTAGGATAACCTAATGATACTGAAACAAAAACTGGGAAGAATGACTTAGAGAAACCACAGTTCTCATGAGAAGCCATAAAATCAACAATGTTGCTATGGTTTTCATCCCTCAAAGTTCACCTGTTAATCCCTAATGTAGCAGTGTTGAGAGGTAGGATCTTCAAGAGGTGAGAGGATCACAATAGGGTGCTAGGATGGCTCTGCCATTGTGAATGGATTAATGTCATTATCTTGAGAACGGGTTAGTTATTGCAAGAGTGAGTTTGTCCCTCTCTTGCTCTGTCTTGCAGTCTCTTGCCCTTTTGCCTTACGTTGATGCAACAAGGCTCTTACCAGGTGGTGGCATGTTGATATTGAATTTTCCAGTCTCCAAAACTGACATTTTTCTTTCTAAACTACCCAGTCTGTAGTAGTTTATTACAGCAACGCAAAACAGACAAACACAAGACAAGTACCAAGGAGTGGGGCTTGTTGCTTTAACAAATACTTGAAAACATGAAAGTATAACTAAGGTACAGGCCACACATCTCTTGAAAGCCAGAATTGAGGAGACAAGCTTTTGAAAAGGAAAGTTAGCTGTATTGAAGATGCCAGCCACCCAGAGGAGGCAGTGAACTTGTGTTTAAAGACGACCTCTCCAAGCTGTAAAATCTGGATCTGGGGTTCTTAAGGGAAATTAAGGGAGGACAAACAATGAACAAAGCATTTCTGTGAAATGATTTCAGTTAATCATTGCTTTCTTGGTCAGTGTCTTGTGGCCTTCTGCAGGTGCCATCAGGCTGCTGTTTTCAGGCCGATCAGCCCATTCCCCAAGTTCTTGGTCAGTGTATTCTTTTATCTCTGAAGGTCCTATTTTCCTGAGGCTGCTTTTTAATCTACAAACTCAAGCAAAGCAATAATATACAAGCAAACAAGCTAGTCTGTTACAGGACACCTGGATCTGGAAGCAGGGAACCTCAGGCCAATTAACCCAAACTTCCTAAAGTCAAACCAAAAGGAGAAACCCCATCTCCGCAGCACAGAGGAACAAGGGATCAAAGGGTAGTCTCTCTCTGTAGCCCTCTCGCTTCCACCATGTCTCAGGTGGAAAGGGAGAGTGCCTTGGAGTGGCCTTGGGCCAAGCAGGGACCAGCCCTTCCTCTGCATAGAGTGCCAATTCACCTCAGCCTTGAATTAAATTCACCTTAGCCTTCAGCCACAGACCAAGTCCTTCATAAAAAGGGGTAATCGATAGGAATCTCAAAAAGAATACTTAAAACCCAGAAAACTTTGTAACCAGGCCCTTGAGCCATTTCCTCAGGCCCTCTCCCACCCTGTGGAGTGCTTTCTCCCTTTAATAAATTCCTGCTTTGTTCCTGTGTCTTACTCCTTTGTTGTGCGTTTTGTCCAATTCGTTGTTCAAAATGCCAACGGACCTGGACAACTCATACTACTCACAGCCTTCCAGTAACAGTTTGAATGTGTTTCCCAAGATTCATGTGTTGGAAACAAACTTCAGTGTGAGAGGTAGGACCTTTAAGAGGATATTAGTTTATGAGGGCTCTGCCCTCATGAATGAATGAATGTCATAATTGTGGGAGTAGGTTTGTCACTGAGAGTAAGTTTGTTATGAAAATGAGTTTAGTCTTATTCTCATGTTGTCACCCTTCCGACTTTTGCCACAGGATGACATATCCTTAATATTTTCAGCCTCCCAAACTAGAAACTTAATTTTTAATTCATGTGTATATACAATAGTTGTATACATTAATGAGGTACATGTGATTTTGATACAACATACAATGAACAGTGGTCAAATAAGGCATCACCTCAAATATTTTTTTGTGTTAGAAACATTCCAATTCCACTATTCCATTTTTAAAAATAGAATAAACTGACTATAGCTGCCCTATTGTGCTGCTAGATGGTTAATCTCACCAATGTACTACAATGTAGCAGTCTTTCGTAACCCCCAGGTATCACCTGAAGTTCTTTGACTCAGGTCCAAGAAAGTTAAGGAACGTGGACACCAAGGGTGAAGTTGGAGTGAACATTTTAATAAGCAAAAGAAGAAAGCTCTCTGCTGCAGAGATGGGACACGGAAGAGCATCGCTGTTTTACAGTTGAATGCAAAGGCTTTTATTAAAAAGCAGTAAGGGCTGCACATCTCATCTGCATGAGGCATGAATTTCTGGTAGCTTCACCCCATCCTCCTAATGTGCATGCAGGCCCTTTGCTTGAGTTACTCTGCTTTGTTCCCCTTACTGAGCATGTGTCTGGGGATGGAATTTTCCGTTGTGGACATGTCTGTACAAGTCACCTGTATAGGCTTTCTTATCCGTGTGGCTGTGGGCGTGTCTCAGGCAAGCACGCCTGTGCAAATTCCCTTGTCTCTGCCTGCAGGCTGTTCTTTTGTTTGGAAGAATTCAACCAAGCACCCACATTAACTGCCTGCCTAACGGATTTCTTCCTTTCTCCTCTCAAGATCCTATTTGAATTGCATTTTGTACCCATTTAATCAGGCCGTTTTCAGGACCACCTCCCCACTACTCCTTCCAATCCCTAGTCGCTTTCATTTTACTCTCTATCTCCATAAGACCAACTTTTTTTAGCTCTAACATGAGTGATGACATAAACTATTTGTCTTTAAAAATTCTGGATACCTTGTGTTTATATATACTTGTGGAGTACATGTGAGATTGTATTACATGCATAGGCTGTAATCAAGTCAGAACATTTAGGGTATTCATCACCTCATGTATTTTCTGTTCTGGGGAGATTTCAAGTCCTGCCTGGCTTATTTCACTTTAACAAAATATCCAGTTCCATCCATGTTGCCTTGAATTACAGGATTTAAGTATTTAATGGCTGTGTAGTATTCCACTGTGTATATATCCCATACTTATTCATCCACTGTTGGATACCTAGGTTGATCCTATATGTTGGCTATTGTGAATAGTGCTGCAATAAACATAAGAGGGCAGCTATCTCTTCACAATACAGATTTCCTTTCTTTTGAATATATACCCAGCAATGGGATTGCTGAAGCATTTGGTAGTGCTACTTGTAGCTTTTGAAAGAACCTGCATCTTGTTTCTATAGTGGCTCTACCAATTTATATTCCCACTAACAGTATACAAGTATTCTCCCTTCTTCCACATTCTTACCAGCACCTCTTTTTTTTTAATAAGACATTTTAAACTACAGTGAGATATGCTACAGTTTTGATTTGCATTTCTGACTAGTGTTGTCAAGTATTCTTGATATTCCTTTGGGTCATTTGTATGTTTCTTGAGAAATGTCTTCAGATCTTTTGCTTTTAGTTCCTAATACATCCTGGTGGTTAATCTGTTGAGTTGATTAGTCTGAACATGTTCTATAGGTTGTCTCTTCACTCTATTGTAATCTTTGTGCAGAAGTTTTCACAGAAATACAAAAATTCTAAAATTTACATGGAACAACAAGATCCGGATAGCCAAAGCAAGCTGGGCAAAAATAACGAAGGGAGAAACAACACATTACTGAATAATCTGGTTTGTGTCCCCACCCAAATCTCATTTTGAATTGTAACTCCCATAATCTCTGTATGTTGTAGGAGGTAATTGAATCATGGGTGTGTTTTTCCCACGCTGTTGTCATGAGAGTGAATATTCTCATGAGATCTGATGGTCTTGTAAAGGGCAGTTCCTCTTACCTGCCGCTATGTAAGACATGACTTTGCTGCTCATTCACCTTCTTCCATGATTGTGATGTAGCAGGACGAGCTGCAGAGAAAACCTCAGACATGGAGTTGTAGAAGGAAGGGCTTTATTCAGCTGGGAGCAGAAGCAAGCTACTGCCTTAAAATCCGAGCTCCCCAAGTGCACAATTTCTGTCCCTTTTAAGGGCTCACAACCCTAAAGATTTCATATGAAAGGGTCGTGATTGATTGAGCAATCTAGGGGATACGTGACGGGGTTTCATGCACTGGTAGTCAGAGAGAAACAGGACAGGGCAGGGAGTTTCACAATGTTCTCCATACAGTGTCTAGAGTCTATGAATAACATCAGTTTCTAAGTTACGAGTTGATTTTTAATTACTGGGTTTAGGCCAGGCCTGCTTTCGTGCCTGTCGCTGGGCTGCCTGTCTTTGATTTTACTTCCTTGTTTTTTTCTTAAAGCAGGTACTGAGCATAAAACAATGTGAGAGGGTCTTTTTCTTTCCTCAGTGAGGCTTCCCCAGCAATGTGGAACTGTGAGTAAATTAAACCTTTTCCTTTATAAATTACCCAGTCTTGAGTGTGTCTTTATTAGCAGGATGAGAACAGATTAATATAGTAAATTGGTACTAGGAGTAGGGCCGGGTGGGGAGTGCTGCCGTAAAGATACCTGAAAATGTGGAAGTGACTTTGGAACTGGGTAACAGGAAGAGGTTGGAACAGTCTGGAGGGTGCAGAAGAAGGCAGGAAAATGTGGCAAAATTTGGAACTTCCTAGAGATTTAGAGGGCTTAGAAGACATGAGGTTGTGGGAAAGTTTGGAACTTCCTTAGAGGCTCGTTGAATGGCTTTGACCAAATGCTGCTCCTCTCAGATGGAGATGAGGAACTTGTTGGGAACTGGAATAAAGGTGAATCTTGCTGTGTTTTAGCAAAGACACTGGTGGCATTTTGTTCCTGCCCTAGAGATCTGTGGAGCTTTGAGAGAGATGAGTTAGGGTATCTGGAAGAAATTTCTAAGCAGCAAAGCATTCAAGAGGCAGCAGAGCATAAGTTTGGAAAATTTGCAGCCTGATGATGCTGTAGAAAAGAGAACTTCATTTTCTAGGGAGAAATTCAAGTAGGCTGTAGAAATCTGCATAAGTAATGAGAAGCCAAATGTTAATTACCAAGACAGTGGGGAATATGTCTCTGGGGCATATCAGAGAACTTCACAGCAGTCCCTCCCATCACAGGCCTGGAGGCCTAAGAGGGAAATCTGGTTTCTTGGGCTGGCCCCAGGGCCTGACTTGCTCTATGCAGGCTCGGGACATGGTGCCCTGTGTCCCAGCTGCTTCAGCTCTGGCCTTGGCTAAAAGGTGCCAACATACAGCTCAGGCCACTGCTTCACAGGATGTAAGCCCCAAGCCTTGGTGGCTTACATGTGGTGTTGGGCTTATGGGTGCACAGAAGTCAAGAATTGAGGTTTGAGAACCTCCACCTAGATTTCAGAGGATGTCTGGAAACACATGGATATCCAGGTAGAAGTTTGCTGCAGAGGCAGAACCCTCATGGAGAACTTCTGTTAAGGCAGTATAGAAGAGAAATGTGGGGTCAGAGACCCCATAGAGTCCCCACTGAGGCACTGCCTAGTGGAGCTGTGAGAAGAAGGCCACCATCCCCAAGACCCCAGAATAGTAGATTCACCAACAGCTTGTACCGTGCACCTTCAAAAGCTGCAGACATTCAATCCCTGTCCATGAAAGCAGCCAGGAGTGGGGCTGTACCCTGAAAAACCACAGGAGCAGAGCTACCTAAGACCTTGGGAGCCCATCTCTTGCATCAGCATGACCTTGGATGTTCGACAGTCAGATCACTTAGGAGCTTTAAGATTTGACTGCCCCATTGGATTTTGGCCTGTAGCCCCTTTGTTTTGATCAATCTCTCCCATTTGGAATGGATGCATTTACCCAATGCCTTTACCCACATTGTATCTAGAAAGTAACTAACTTGCTTTTGATTTTATAGGCTCATGGTGGGAGGGACTTTCCTTGTCTCAGATGAGAATTTGGGCTGTGGACTTCCGAGTTAATGCTGAAATGAGTTAAGACTTTGGGGAACTATTGAGAAGGCATGATTGATTTAGAAATGTGAGGACATGAGATTTGGGAGGGACCAGGGAGGAATTACATGGTTTGGCTATTTCCCCACCCAAATCTCATCTTAAGTTGTAGCTCCTGTTATCCCCACATGTCAAGGGAGGGGGAGGGATTAGGTGGGAGGCAATTGAATCATGGAGGTGGGTTTTCCCCATGCTTTTCTCATTGGTAGTGAATAAGTCTCATGACATCTGATGGTTTTTATAAAGGGCAGTTCCCCTATACAGGCTCTCTTGCCTGCTACCATGTAAGACATGACTTTGCTCCTCATTCACCTTCTGCCATGATTGTGAGGCCTCCCCAGTCATATGGAACTGTGTCCATTAAAACTTTTTCCTTTATAAATTACCTCATCTTGAGTATATCTTTTATAGCAGCATAAGAACAGACTAATACACTAGACTTTAAATTATACAACAAAGTTATAACAAAACAGCATGAACTGGCATTAACAGACTCATATACCAATGAATTAGAGAACTCAGAAATTCACTTATTTACAGCCAACTGATTTTGACAAAAGTACAAAGAACACTCACGGGGAAGAGGACAGTCTCTTCAATAAATAGTACTGGGACAAATGGATACATTTGCAGAAGAAAGAAATGAGACCCTTTATCTCACTATATACAAAAATTAACACAAAATGTATCAAAAACCTAAATATAAGACCCAAACTATAAAGCTACTAGAAAACATAGGGAAAACACTTCAGGACACTTGTCTGAAAAACAGAAGACCTATAATATACAGGCATCAAAAATACACAAATGGAATTATATAGAACTGAAGTGTTTCTGCACAGCGAAAGAAAGTGACAAGGTAACCTACGGAATGGAATAAAGTATTTGCAAACTATTCATCCAACAGGGAATTAATAAAATATACAAGAAACTCAACAGCACAAATCTAAAGACAATCTGAACAGGTATCTTCTCAAGAAGATATAAATGGCCAACAATATATTTCAACATCACTAATCTTGAGGTAAATACAAACCACAATGAAGCGTCTTCTTACCATAGTTCAGATGGTTATCAAAAACACAAAAATGCTGGTAAGAATGTGAAGAAAAGGGAATTGTACACATTGGTGGGAATGTAAACGAGTACAGTCACCACAGGGAACAGTATGGAGGTTCCTCAAAGTTTAAAAATATAACTACCCTGTGATCAGTAATTCTACTGGGTAGTTACCCAAAGGAATTGAAATCATTACATCAAAGAGACATCTTCACCCCTATATATATGGCAGCACTATTCCCAATAGCCAAGATAGTCAAACTAGGTGTCCAACAGACGATAAGGAAAATGTGGATAAGAACAATGGAATATTACTCAGAAATTAAAATCCTATCATTCATGGCAACATGGATGGAACTAGAGGATATTAAGTGAAATAAGCCATGAGCAGAAAGCAAAACACATGTTCTGACTGATACATGGAAGCTTAAGTCAAAAGTAGAAACTCAATGATATTTTGAGGCTGAGAAGAATAGGAAAGGGAAAAATAGGGAAAGATCTATTAAAGTATACACAATCACAGCTTGAAAGGAGGAATACATTCTCGTATTCTATACCACTATAGAATGACTATAGTTAACTATAAGTTTCAAGGATACTATAGATAAAGATACTAAAAGGGTATTGAATGTTCCCAACACAAATGATGTTTCAGATGATTACCCTGATCTGGTCACTGTACATTATATGTACTGAAACATCACTGAACCCCATAAATATGTACAACATTGTCAATTAAAATGTATTTTAAAAAACAATACTAATGGAAAAATCAAAGGAAGACAGCAAGAGGAAGAAAGGAGCAAAAGATCTATGAAACAACCAGAAAATGTCAGTACTTACCTATTAATAACTACCTTGAACATAAGAGGACTAAATTCTCCATTTAAAAGGCAGAGTGGCTGAATAGATCTTTTAAAAACACTCCATGCTGCCTTTAATAACTCACTTGACCTGTAAGAACACCCATAGCATAAAAGTGAAGAAATGGAAAAAGATACTCCATGTGATTTGGATCTGTGTCCCCACACAAATCTCATGTCGGATTGTAATGTTGGAGGTGGGGCCTGGTGGGAGGTGATTGGATCATGGGGGCAGTTTCTCATGGTTTAACACTATCCCTCTTGGTGCCGTTGTTGTAATAGTAAAATCTCGTGAGATCTGGTTGTTTAAAAGTGTGTGGCACCACCCCACATGCCCCTTCCTCCTCTTCCTCTAGCCAGGGAAGATGTGCTTGCTTTCTCATCACCATCTGCCATGATTGTAAGTTTCCTGAGGCTTCCCCAGAAGCTGATGCCGCTATGCTTCCTGTACAACCTGTGAGACAATAACACCTCTTTATAAACTACCTAGTCGCAGGTATTCCTTTACAGCAATGTGAGAACAGACTAATATACCATGCAACTGGAAACCAAAAGACAGCAGGAGTAGCTATACTTACCAGGCAAGCTAAAAGTCAGAAACTTTAAAATTAGACAAGTCATTCATTTATAAAGGGGTCAATTCATCAAGATATAACAAGTATAAATACGTATGAATCCAACTAGGAGCACATAAACATATAAAGCAGATATTAATAGAATTGAGGGAGAGATAGACTATAAAATAGTAGGGAACTTTACCCTACTTTTAGCAACAGACTGATTATCCAGAGAGAAAAATCAGAAAACATCAGACTTCAACTATACTTTAGATGAACTAAGCCTAGCAAGACATACACAGAACACTTAATCCAAAAATGCATTTTTTTAAAAAGCGCAAACAGAATTTTCTCAAAGACAGATTATATGGTAGGTTACAAAGCAAGTTTTAGAAACTTTAAGATGGGAGTATATGCTCAAGGCAACTTGAAGTTCCCAGGTTGCAGAAATTATAAAAGAAAAACCTTAAGATTGAAAATCATGTTAGGTATCTTTTCTGAGTACAATATTAAATTAGAAAATCAAAATTTACAAATATATACAAATTATACATGTTGCTGAGCAATCGATGGGTCAATGAAGCAATTAAAATTTAAATGCCTTGAGACAAAGTGGTACATAACATTCCTAAAGTTATCAGATGCAGAAAAAGCCATTCTGAGCGTTTATAGCAATAAATGCCTCTATCAAAGATGTCAAAAAACCTAACATTACACAAGGGACTAGAACAAACTAAGCCCAAAGTTAGCAACAACATGAAATAAAGGTCATAGCAGAAGTAAACAAAATAGACTAGAAAAAGAGTATCAATAAGAGTTTTTTCAAAAATAAGCCATTAGCTAAGACTCAGATTGAAAAATCAGTTCTTCTGAATTTCTGATAAATTCAGAGAATCATAAGAGCCTACTATGAACAATTATGTACCAAGTGGATCACCTAGAAAGTAGATAAACCCCTAGACACATACTGCCTACCCAGATTAAGTCATACAGAAATAAAGAATCTGAACATACCAATAATGAGTAAGATTGAATCAGTAGTAAGGTCTCCCACCAAAGAAAAGCCCAGGACCTGATGGATTTGCTGAATTCCACCAAATATTAAAAGAATGGTTACCAGTCCTTCCCCAACATTTCTAAAAATTCAAGTGAAAGTAATACTTCCAAACACACTTTATGAAACCAGCATTACCCTGATGCCAAAGCTGACAAGGACACATTAGACTAACATCTCTGAAGAACATAATGCAAAAATCCTCAAAATACTAGCAATCAAATTCAAGAGCACATTAAAAGCATTCACAATCGAGTGGGGCTTATCACAGGGATGCAAGAGTGGTTCAGTATGTGTAAACCCATAAATGTGAAACCACATTAACAGACAAAAACCACAAGACCATATCGGTAGACGCAGAAAAAGCATTTGACAAGACTGCCTTGTAATGAGGCATCTCAGACTAGGTACAGAAGAAATGAACCACAACACGATAAAGGTCATGCGACAAAGCCACAGCTGACATACTCTATGGTGAAAAGCTGAAAGCCTTTCCTCTAAGATCCTGGAGAAAGACAAGGATGGCCTTTTGGATACCTCTATTTAACATAGTACTAGAAGCCCTAGCCAGAACAACTAGGTAAAAAGAAAGTAAAACATTTCAATTAGAACAGAAGAAGTTAAATTATCCCTGTATGCAGATGATCTGATATCATAGGTAGAAAATGCTAAACACATCACTAAAAACATATTAGAATCAATAAATGACTTCAGGAAAGTGGCAGGATACAAAATGAACTTACAAAAATTAGACATGTTTCTAACACTACTCGAAAAATCAGGAAGACCATCCCACTTACACCAGCTAAGAATGTACTCAAAATTAAGCAAGTAAGAACCTGTATGCTGAAAACTACAAGATATTGAAAGAAGCTAGATACAAACAAAAGGGACCTGAGTTCATATTGGAAGAATTCATACTATTAAAATGTCCATACCACTCAAAGCAATCCAGGGATTCAACATAATCCCCTTCAAAATTCCAATGATGTTATTCACAGAAATAAGACAATCCTAAAACAGGTATGGAACCATAGAAGTGTCTCCCACCACCACCATAGCCAAAGCAATTCTGAGCAAAGAGAGCAAAGCTGGAGGCCTCTCACTACCTGTCTTGATTATTATAGTTTTGTAGTATGTTAAAGACATCATGATGCTGGCCTAAAAACAGACACATAGACCAATAGAACAGAGCCAGAGAACCTGGAAAAAACTTTCAAATTAGATTTATATTCAAATTAGATTTTGAATTAGATTTCTAATTCAAATTAGAACTTTCAAATTAGATTTATATTATATTTATATTCAACTGATTTCTGACAAAGGTATCAAATATAAAATGGGTACAGGACAATCTCTAAGAAATGGTGTTTGACAACTGGATGCAGAAGGATGAAATAATACCCTTATGCCATGTACAAAAATTAACATGGATTACAGACTTAAATGTAAGACCTGAAACTACAAAACTATGAGAAGAAAACATAAGGAAAAATCTCCATGACATTGGTCTGGGAAATGATTTCTTGGATAGAATTCCAAAAATGCAGGCAACAAAAGCAAGAACAGACAAATTACATCAAATGAACTTACAGCAGAGGAAATGAGACAACCTATAGATTGAGAATATTTGCAAACACACTTCTGATAAGTGGCTAATATTCAAAACAAATGTACCCACTACATTATTATAAAAGAATGAATTCCCTCAAATTCAGATGTTGAAACTTAATGGCCAATGTGATAGCATTAAGAAGGTGCAGCCTTTAAGAGGTGATCAGTGCATAAGGGCTCCTCCTTCATAAATGGGATTAGGGACCTTATAAAAGAGGACTTATGCAGTGTTGGGTTATCTTGCCCTTCTGCCATGTGAAGACACAGGGTTGTTCCCTGTGTTAGTCCATTCTTGCACTGCTGCAAAGAAATACCTTAGAGTAAGTAACTTATAAAGAAGAGGTTTAACTGTCTCACAGTTCCACAGGCTGTACAGGAAGCATAATTGTGACATCTGCTTGGCTTCTGGGGAGGCCTCAGGAAACTTACAATCGCAGCAGAAGGCAAAGGGGAAGCAGGCTGTATTAGAGTTCTCTAGAGGGAGAGGGACAGGACTAACAAGATAGATATATGAGCGGGAGTTTATTAAGGAGTATTGAGTCACACGATCACAAGGTGAAGTCCCACAATAGGCCATCTGCAAGCTGAAGAGCAAGGAAGCCAGTCTGAGTCCCAAAACCTCAAAAGTAGGAAAGCTGACAGCGCAGTCTTCAGTCTGTGGCTGAAGGCACGAGAGCCCCTAACAAACACTGGTGTAGGTCCAAGAGTCCCAAAGCTGAAGAACCTGGAGTCCAATGTTCTAAGGCAGGAAGCATCTAGCACGGGAGAAAGATGAGAGCCGGAAGACTCAGCCAGTCTAGCCCTTCCACGTTCCTCTGCCTGCTTTTATCCTAGCTGCACTGGCAGCTGATTAAGATGGTGCCCACTCAGGTTGAGGATGGGTCTGTCTCCCCCAGTTCACTGACTCAAATGTTAGTCTCCTGTGCCAGCACCCTCACAGATATACCCAGGAACAATATTTTGCATCCTTCAATCCAATCAAGTTGACTCTCAACATTAACATCACACAGGCACATCTTACATGGCTGGAGCAGGTGAAAGAGAGGGAGGGGGAAGGTGCTACACACTTTTAAACAACCAGATCTCATGATAACTCATGCTACAGTACTAAGGGAGGATAGTGCTAAACTATTCATGAGAACTCAAACCCCATGATCCAATCCGCTCGCACCAAGGCCAAAGCTAGGACAATTGAGGAAAAGTACCTCAACATTGGCGATTACAATTTGACCTGAAATTTGGGTGGGAACACAAATCCAAACCATACCATCTCCACCACAGGATATAGAAATGAGGTGCTATCATGAAGACAGACTGGGGTTCCTCACTAGACAGAGACTGCTGGTAACTTGATCGTGAACTTCATCTAGATCTAGTACTTGCAGCCTGCATAGCTGAGAAAACGTTGTTTATAAATTACCCAGTCTGTAGTGTTTTACAGGGCTGTGTTTCAGCAGTACAAATAAACTATGACAGTACCCTACTGATATAAGATGTTAATGGGGGAAACTATATGTAGATTTTGTGGGAACCCCCTGTACCATCTTTGTAATAATTCTCTTAAGTAAAAAACCGTTCTAAAAAGGATAGCTGACCTGAGCCCATCTTCTGTTTCTGAAAGGACTGTAAAATCCATAACTTCATCTAGCATACCCTGTTGGGAGTCAGATAGGTTTTGCTTTGTGTGTCTCATCTCCAGCTTTGGATTTTTTTTCAACATGCAGTTATATCTCTTCTTAAACTTCCCTTAGGCTTTCTGGGCCAATCTGCCTCAAACTGCAAATACCCATGAGTTTATATCCCCCCAGGCTGCCCGTAGCCAATGACTGATGGGTCCAGGAATATGGGTTCCCAGGTCTTTTGTCTCAGGTAAGAGTCTGAGATTAACTACATTCCAGAGCTTCTCGGTGTAATCAGAAGCCAGCCTCCACAGGACCTTATCTGAAATCTTACTTTTACTTGGATTCTTCCCCTTTCCCATCCTGTTTTCTACACTTCATTACCAATTTGCACACTTAAATGAGACATTTGCACACAAACCTTCATCACAGGGAACGTGATGGAAGAGAGAAAGGTAAACATGGTTCTAGGAAACAAATTCTAGGAAGGGAATTCAGGACCCAGATCACTCATTGAGCAGGTGGCAAAATGGACCCCATTAATAACGGTAAACAGTGTTGAATGCTCCTATTAAATGGTAACATTATAACTAAAGCTTTCATCCGTGGAAAACTGGGATGAGATAGACATAGATTTGCATGGACTTGTTTATTTTTGGCACTTAGAAGACGTAGGGGCAATGAAAAGGACCATAGTGGAAAAACGGAGAAACTGAACACAGAAAATGACAGACTCGAATCATCCAATGACAAATTTAAGATGTTGTGCAAATTTCAGAAAGCCATCATGACCACATCTTAAACATACTCCTTGTGGCAGGTGTAGACTATTGAAGACCAGGTCACACAACATTATGGATAATAGATCTTGAGAGAGAACTGAATTTGCTATCTGGGAAAGCTTCCTAGGCCAAAGTCAAGGTCTTTATGGGGAAAGAATGGTACCTTGAAACTTATGGTGAGAGCTTGTGGGTGGATGTGCATAATACTTCTTTAAAAATCCAGATACCCTCAGGCCTCCAGGCATGAAAAACTGGCCACTCACCCTACTAGAAGAAATCGGCCCTCATCCAGTTACTGGTGTCCAAACAGAAGTTCAACTGAGGCAGATACCTTGTCAACATAATACTTGCCTTCCACAATATATGCCCTACTTCTCCTGAACTCTAAACCAATATACTCTCTGCGCTTATGATAACCCAATGGGGGCAATGGTAAAAGAATAACAGAATTACTTACCAAAGAAAGCTGCAAGATCTGACCAAAACATTTTATCCAGAACTAGTATGCCTGGGAGTCAATCTTCAAGGCGCCATCCCAGATCCGGGTAAACTATGAAGCTGAGCAAGAATGAGGAGTAACATATAGAGCACCCTCCCAAGGCTTGGGATTTAATGTGTTGACCAAGCATTCTGGAGGACAGTCTAGTTCACTGCTGGGAGGGATTATATAAGCTTTGAGGGGGAGAAAAAGATATCTCGCATGGAATGAGGCAGAGACGCGAGAACTGTCTCAAAATTTTAAGGTAGTGATCAAAAGGCTCAGCCAAGAAGGCACAAAAGAATGGGTCTGCTATATTCAACTGGAAAACCCATTAACTGATTACAGTTCTCTAGTGAAAATAAAGAATACTGTTCTCAATTAAATGAAATGTCCCAGTGGGGAAACAACTGACATTGTTGAGAAACTCAGCATCACCAGGTGGAGGCTGATGCTGGGAGATGATGTGACAGACCTGGGTCCCCTAGTGTCAGTAGGCTGGTGGTGGGATGACAGAATAGCAGAGGCTAGGAGAGACAGCAATCAACCACAGTAACAAGGCTTATATATAATCACCATATTAGATAGCAAGGCCACAGTGACAAGCTAGGACCCAATTTACCTACAGGGGTCTTTGTTGACGGACAACAGACCATAGCATTCATAAGGGCAAGATATGTAGGTAGCCAACAAAGGAATTGTTTATTAGTGCGTATATATGTAAAATACACATGCATTAAGATAAAAAGGGAGCTTGGGCAGAGGCAAATAGAAAGTTGTGATCTCTCTCAATTCTTCAGAACTAAGCCAGTTCAGTCTGAGGACACCTCAGTGGAAGGAGGGACAAGTTCACCTTGAGGATGGATCTAGCAACGCCATGATACCCATAGTTAATGATCTAACTAAATCTGAATAAATCACTTGTTACGGTGATTTTCTCAGTCCTTTCCCCCAAAGGATTCTATGGTCATTTTATGAATAATTGGGCAATGGGAAGGAACATTTATTTATAAAGGTTTTGGATATAGATCTGAGCTGGCACAGTTCTTAGGGGTCTCAAAGTCCTCGCAGAGAAAACAAGGCATTACGAAGGTAAGATGACAAATAGAGTTCTGACCCAGCTCTGATAATAGATCCAAATGCGTCCAACAGTCTTCTTAGTCATTTCCCCAGTTTCCAAATGCGTAATCAAAATGGACGTAGTTAGCAGCTGACACAATGCTCACACTAGTTCTGACTAATAGAGAAGTAATTAAACTAGAAAATGCCCCATAGAGTATACAAAACTGACATTTCCTTTAGCCTGCATGGTCATAATCAAGTCGTCTTGTGGAATGGAAGAAATTAGTATGCATGTAGGGAGTTGGTGGGCCCATAATACCTCTGGTTAATTCCCCAGACTGGTCTGTAAAAAGACAGGTGAATCACCACTTTGAGGATGGACATTCTCAAAGTAAATGCTCTTGGACTACGGGGGTCTAAATCAGCTGGAAGTGCCTGGGAGTTTACATCTCCCCAGGGGGACCATTGCCAATGACAGACATGTGCTGGAAGTTGAGAACCCATATCACATTCTCCTGGACTGTTTTACTTCGGCCGTTGAGGATATTCAGCTCTGGAAATGGGATCTGAAAACAGCATTGCCCTAACTGCATGGCACATTTCAAGTTTTCACACTGGGGCCTCTCTCTTCTCAGAGTAGGAAAGAGAAGACTCACTCCCTTGTGAGTAAGACAGCGTTATCAGTTACATTTCAGAGGTGAGGAAACTGGGTGCAGGAAAACTAAACTAAGTAACTCAAAGTCACTGTGCTGGTGAATGTTGAGGTCAGAGTTGTTTCCTGAAATTATTTTCTTCCTCTTCTCTAGGGGGCGTATTTTCATAGTGATCGGTTAGCTATGGAGGAAGTATCTTGACACAATACAAAACTGTGCAGCCCAATAGTCTAATGTGTACTTTCCACTTCATTCATATGGAGACAACTTGAACCTATCCCCTTATCTGTAAAACCACCCCTGGGTAGCTCTGCGTAAGTCATGTCAAACTTCTGTGTCTGTCTGTTCCCCTTTAAAATGAGGAAGACCTGAATAGCTTAGCTGGAAAGTATGTTGTTTTTCTATATTTTGTAACCTCTAGGATATCTTTTCATTTTCAAAAGGAATTAACAGGAACATTTCTAACCTCAAGACTCTTCCAGGAAAATAAGTTTCATCTATTTCACATCTTCATCTGTCCATTATTTATGATGTATTCATTTGTTTTCTAAATAGCAGGGCAAGATAAAAGTCAAATGAGAGAAAGTGGTTAAGGAGTGTATTTAAACACACATGCACATATACACAAACATACACATAACAGTAACAAGAAATTTGAAATTGCCATATGACTTCAAGTGAAACCTATTTTTGGATTTACCACCACATCCCCTTGTTCATTAATGGGTGGGAAATATGAAGATCCTGACACAAGTTCGCAGGCATAGTTTAAGAGCTATTTTGAAAATAGTACCATAAAATGCAGCATTTAAAATACCTACAGGGAAAAAGAATAATTATTCCTCCAGTAGTAAAATGGGAGGGAATTTGGAAGGATGTTTAACATCCCCCAGTCCTCATTCCTAAGCTGAGATTTTTCAGCACATAAAGACTACTTATTTATAATGTACACCCTGTCTGCTTCCAGAAAGAGTCAGAACAGTCTTTTCCTTATCCTGCATTTTGAGCATATGCTGGTAACTAGTTTGGGCTTGACACTTACTTTCAACTGAACTCTGCAGTGAGCCACTCTGAGCAGATGTGGTGTTGCACTGGCTTCACTCATCTTGGTTGAGCACCATTCCTCTTGCTCACTTGCATCTTCTAAACTACCTTCTAGGCCCAGGGCACTGAGTCTTTCCTAAAATGCCTGCCTATGAATCTGGATGAAAGGAAAGCACCTGTGCTCAAACGCAGGTCTGCCTCATTACCCACTTATTATATTGGACACACTGTTGTGCCTTCTTATCCCTCACTCCATGTTACCCTGAAGATCGAGTCTGCTTGGGAATTCCAGAATACTTAGAAATGTCCCTTTATTATCAGTTTTTTATTGCAAATGCTTGTGAATAGTGCTTTCAAACGCGCAAATTTTACATGCAATGATGTTGAGGTTCAGAACTTTTAAATAACTAATTCATCCCTTAGTAAAATAATTAAAAATATATGAACAATATGACGAGATATTTTCTTTATTTCACTAAGAATCTGGTAGGGTTTTAGAATTAACATTCTGATCAATCATTTTGCAAAAACTGTAGGCTGTCAGGAGGTAGAAGAGGAACTGGAGGAGGAGCAGGACAGGAAAATGAGCTGCAATTTCCTCATTTTCGTAGGATTGAAGGACAAAATCTTGCTTGCCTCATTGCATTTTTATGAAGACCAAAGGAAGTAACTCATGAGTCAGATTTGATTGGTAAAATTTTACAGTTAAATTGATTATTAGCTAACAGCCATTCACACATGTGCAATTTTCAGATGCTGGTTTTCAATTGCACCTCTCATTAGCTAAACAATTTACTTCAGCTTTGAGTTCAGTTTCCTCATAGATCAAAGGGGGGATTATGTGCCTATCTCACAAGTAACTTATAAATACATAATTATAACATTAGTTCCTAAAGTGTAACCATAGGTTATAAATACATAACTATAATAAACCATTGAGTTTCTAAAGTGTAACCATAGGTTATAATGATGGGCATATGATTCTACATGATATGCACTCTAAGGACATTGGACAAACCTCTTTCAGATTGGGTTATCCATGAAGCAGACTCTTGGGTGGAGTTTCATATGTGAAATCCTTATTAGAAACCATTCTGAGGGTTTGGCACCTCTAGAAAAGAAGGAAGCAAGAGAACAGGTAGGGAAAGAAATCACGAAATTACTGAGTAATGTGAAAGCCTCTTAGTGCATTTACTGACACCTAGGCAACTTAGAGTTCAGGGGCTGAGGGTGGAACAAGGGAAGGGGAAAACTATTTTTCATGCAAATTCAGCAAACAGCTGTTTGACAATTCTGATGGGCCCATCTTCATAGAAGAAATTTAGAAAACAAAGGTCAGTAGGTATACTGGTCAATTTTTACACTGCTATAAAGATATTACCTGAGACTGGGCAATTTATAAACGAAACAGGTTTAATTGACTCATAGTTCTGCATGGCTGGGGAGGCCTCAGGAAACTTACACTCACAGTGGAAGAAGAAGCAGACACCTTCACAAGGTGGCAGGAGAAACTGCCACTTTTAAACCATCAGATCTCATGAGAACTCCCTATCACAAAAACAGCATGAGGAGAACAGCCCCCCTGATCGAGTTACCTCCCACCAGGTCCCTCCCTCAACACATGGGGATTATGATTCAAGGTATGGTTTGGCTCTCTGTCCCCAACCAAATCTTAGTAGGATAAAATACAGCCTCCACCATGGGAACTAATGTTGGGCCCACAACTAATAATCATTGTTTCCTTCCTCCACTATTCATTCTAGACCCTCTTTGTTTTCACCTGGTACCTCTGCTCATCTTGGTGGCTCACCTGGTAGTGACCCAAACTGTCATCCCTGGGGGATTTGAATTGGCTTGCTGCACTTGTCCATTGTATTAGTACATTTTCATGCTGATAAAGACATAACCAAGACTGGATAATTTATACAAGAAAAAGGGTTTAATGGACTTACAGATCCACATGTCTGGGGAAGCCTCAATCATGGTGGATGGCAAGGAAGAGCAAGTCACATCTTACATGGATGGCAGCAGGCAAAAAGAGGAAACCTCGCCTTATAGAACTATCAAATCTCATGAGACTTATTCACTATCCTGAGAACAGCATGGGAAAGACCTGCCCCCATGATTCAATTACCTCCCACAGGGTCCCTCCCACAACATGTGGAAATTCAAGATGAGATTTGAGGGGGACACAGCCAAACAATATCATCCATTTACCATCACAATTCAGCAAAGGGAGCTCCAAGAGGTAGCCAAATGGATTACTCAGGTGCTAACCGTATTTCTGCCTGCTACCTTTGCATGGCAGCAACCCTATCTCCTCCTGATAATGATCAAGACTACTCCTACTACAATAGTCACTTTCCTTGCTTGCCAGTCCCTGGACATAAGCAGCCTGCAGTTCCCAGATGGAAGCTATAGCTTATAGTTAAACAGAACACTTACTATACCTGTTAGTGAAATTACTTTCCACTGGGGATCAGAACATCTAATCCTGCAAAGCCCAGAGTTACAGGGTCAGGAGACAAATTTTCCAAGTGGGTCACTTGGAGTTGTGTGAGGCCCTGCTGGCTTCTGCCTCTTTATTTCAGGACCTATATACTTTTTTCTAATGAGAAGATAACACCATAATGTCCGTGATTACCTCCTGCATTCTGGAGGATGGTGCTGAATTTTCTTAAAATACTGCCTCTCAGCTAAGGTTTTAGCTGTGTCTGCAGTTTGCTGGTGATCATAAGATATATATGTCATATAACATACTGTTGTAACAGTATATAACATAACAGTCTGTTATATGACTTGGTGATCATAAGATAACAGTATGTTATGACTTCTATGTCTTATGATCACAAGTCCTCATGTTACATGAAATGGGTACCCTGATCTAATGAGATGTATTATGTAGGACCACAGGCCAGGGGATAAAATATTCAATAAGACCTTGGGTAGGAATTCTGGCTAAAACACATAGAAAAAGCAAACCCATACTCAGAATATGTCTTCCATCAGAATAGATAACTGTCTTTTTTATAATGGAAGGAGCCCAATATACTCAATTTAGCTCCAAATTGATCTCCTTGAGTAAATAATCCACTTCAGGGGCTATATTTTAGTCTCTGTAGGGCAGTTGAGGTTCAGAATAGTTAATCTTGGTAAATGAGAGACCAGGCTATTTGCTCCTGTCACCATGGTCATTTGAATCATGTTTTGAAGAGTGTCAACAATTTAGGTAACCAATGACAGCATGGTTGTATCAACTGGGCAAGTTGTTTGGTCTAATTGGTTAGCGCCTTATCTGTAATGTATAATCTCTGGTTGAGGTAGCAAATGATACCAAGTACTTGAGGCCACTCTTGCATAGCTATAAAGGAATATCTGAGACTAATTTATAAATAAGAGGCTTAATTGGTTCTGCAGACTGTACAGAGAACATGGCACAGCATCTCCTTGGTTTCATTGGAGGCCTCGGGAGCTTTTACTCATGGCAGAAGGTAAAGTGGAAGCTTGCATGTCACATGGTGAATGCAGGAGCAAAAGAACAAGTATTGCGGGGAGGGTGCCACACATTTCTAAACAACCAGATCTCTCAAATGCATGAGGACAGCACCAGGCCATGAGGCGTTCGGCCCCATGACCCAATACCTCCCCCCAGACCCCACTTCCAATGCTGGGGATTACAATTCAACAGGGGATTTGGTGGAGATATATATTCAAACTATCACCAAGATATCTTTCCTACTACTAGCTACTCACATATGTAAAATCCTCATACCTCTTTCAGTATTTTTTATTTATAATCTTCCAGTGTTTGTCCTTCCATGTCTCTGAGCAGCTGGCCATGTCAGCTGTGAGTGCACATGAATCATAGTTATCACCTTGGACTTTACACAAGAGGATAACTAGGTGCAGCCTATGAAGCTCTGCCCATTTGGAGGACTTCTTTCTTCCTGGGTGAGGGAGGAGGATTAGATGAAGGTAAGGAAAAGAGTGAGAGGGCTGAGGACAAAAATAATGCCTCAGCAGTGAAGCTATTCTGTATGATACTATAATGCTGGGTACATGTCATTATGATGGGTACAGGCAAATTCACAGGATGCACAACACCAAGACTGGATCCTTATGTAAACTGCAGACTTTGGATCCATCAGTTGTAACAAATGTACCCTTTTGCTAGGGGTGCTGGTAGAGAAAAGGTGGTGCATGTGTAGGAGCAGAGTGTGTATGAGAAGTCTCTGTACCTTTCACTCCATTTTGCTGTGGATCTAAAACTTCTCTAAAAAGTAAAGTCTATTTTTAAATCTCCATAAAACCTTTTTAAATGAAAAACAAAAAGCCTCGTATTTGTACTTCCAACCACCAGAAACTTTCAGTTTCTCAAACCTACCTCTTCTACCCTCAGACTCTCTGCATGCCTGTTCTGATTGCTGTGATTACCTTTTTCCTCTGTTCTTTGTTCCACTTGATCATTTTGTTCCTTCGGAACTGAGCTTAAATGTTATTTTCCTGGGAAAGCCCTTCGCTTGTCCCTGCCCTGTTATTTTTCAGAAAACTACCACCATCTGTTCTTTTTACAGAATGTTACAATTTATTTACTGTTCCTGTTTGTCAACCTGAAGATGTAGACCACGCCTTTGTTATTCACTATTGTGTCCCCAGTGCGTAGCACAGGGCTCTCAGAGTAGATATACACTTCTATAGGGTTCTCCAGAGAAACAACCAATAGGATGAAATATATATGTAATGGTATTGGCTTATGATTGTGGAGTTGAGAAGTCCCATAATCTGCCACGTGCAACTCCAAGACCCAAGAAAGCCAGTGATGTAGTTTGAAGGCCTGAGGGCTGGAGAGCCAATAGGGTATATATTCTGGTCTGAGTCTGAAGGTATGAGAGCCAGGAGCACCGAGGGCCTGACAATCTATGTCTTGGCTAAAGAGATCAGGCAGCAAGGGTAAATCCAAACATCCTCCACATTTTTGTTGTATTCAAGCCCTCAGCAGATTGAGGAAGGTGCATTGGGGACGGTGATCTGCTTTACTCTGTCCACCAAATCAAATGCTAATCTCTTCCAGAAAAATACTCGCTGAAAAAAACAAATAATGTTTGATCAAATATGCGGGCATCCTAAGGCCCGGTCAAGTTGATACACAAAATTAACCATCACAACACTAATTTCTAATTTGTTAGATAAAAGAACAATAATTATACTACTTGGTCTCATTTTTATTTTGTGAAAACTTTATACCTTTAAACCTCCAAGATTCAACAATGATGATCAATATTTTGTCACATTTGCTTCATGCCCCCCATTTATTCCTTTCGTTTCTTGTTTCATTTAAGTATTTTCAAGCAAATTCAAAACATCATGTCACTTATCTCTACAAGCATCAGCATGGAACTCTAAAAAAATTAGGATTTTCTGTATGTGCAATATGTGATATAATCACTTATAAAAATTATAATGACTACATGTTTTTGTCAAGTGTTGGTGAGGATGTGCAAAAGAACTCTTGCACATTAACAGTAATCATTACAAGCATCATGGAAAACAGTAGCTCCTCAAAAAACTAAAAATATAACTGCAACACGATCCAGCAATCTCGCTTCTGGGTATATATCCAAAGAAATTAAAATCAGTATCTCAAAAGAATATCTGTACTCCTATACTAATCGCAGCACTGCTCACAATAGCTGCTGTGTGAAGTCAACCTCTAAGTGTTCATCAATGAATGAAGAAAATATGGTGTGTGTGTATACACACACACACACACACACACATACACACCATATTGGAATATTCAGCTATATAAACAATTCTGTTATTTGCAATAACGTGGATGGAACTGGAAGTCACTATGTTAAGTGAAATAAGCCAGACACAAATCCTGTATAATCTCACTTATATGTGAAATCTAAAAGTTAAACTTGTCAGTAGAAAGTAAAATGGTTACCAGAGGCTGGGAGCATGGGGCAAGGAGGGAAGGAGGAACTGCTGGTCAAAGAGCACAAAGTTTCAGACAGAGGGGTGATAAGTTTTGATTTATTGCAGAGCAGGGTGTTATAGCCAATAATGTGTATTTCCAAATAGCTAAGAATACATTTCCAACAAATGCGAATGAGGGGATGTATATGATAATTAGCTGGATTTAACGATTCTCCGTTATTTACATAGGTCCAAATACATTGTACCCTGTGCATTTTTACAAACAATGACTTATCAATTTAAAATACTAATTTTAAAGCTACATTTTATATTTCTTTAAATCAGGAACCAAACATCCACGTAACATTCAGTCTAGAGCAATCCAGCAACCCGTCCCAGTGGTTTATGCTACAGACTTGTAGAAGCAAGGCTAACTGTTCTGTGCTAGGTCTCACATTCTGTTAGTCTATTTGATCCTGCATGCTGTCATTGATCATCTTGTCATAATCTCTCCACGTATTTCTTGTAAAAGTCAGGGGGTTAGCAAACTTTCTCTAAATGGCCAGATAGTAAATGTGTCAAGCTTTGGAGGCCACATATGGTCTCTGAAACATACTCTAATTTTACTCACAATCCTATAAAATGTAAAAACAATTCTTACCGTGCAGGCCATAGAAACACCAGACCATAGTCAGAATTTGGCCAACAGGCTATAGTTTGCTGAACTCTGCCTCTCCAGGGTTTCATTGCATTGCGGTTTAACTTTCTTGCATATAGACTTGATAAGTGGTCCTAGGTGCTTCACTTGCTAACATACCATGAAGCACGTACTGTCTAATAATTACACTGATGAGGAGTTCAGCTGGGGCTGCCTGATTCTTCAATGTAAAATTTCTTAATGTACCATCTACAATGTAACAATGTAACAATGTTCAAAAGGTGACTTATTGCTTGATTCAATTGTTTGATTCTACCTTTCCTTTAGAATGTATTATTTGAAATCTTCATAAAATATGTCTGCTCATCAACTAGGGCTATTTGGTTACTCTGAAACACCATTTATTCAGGAATAGTAGAAAGCATGCTTCATTTTTTTTTAAACTTTTAATGCTTGAGAATCTAATGATTCCTAATGGGTTGGTATTTGTTTTTGATTGGTTTTATGTCTTTGCATTTGTGTGTGTATATCATTATGAATTAATAATTATTGGGGATTTTGTAGTTGATAATCACAAACTTTAAAAATTACATCTTTGTACAAAGGGAAGCTCCTTCGTGTTGACAGTATACCCTTTGACATAGCCAATTGTTCTGTGATAGCTTCCTTGAATTCTGGTACCAACTCCTTCAGGCTCAACTGGAATATTTCCTACTCCAGGCCAGCAATCATGTTTACTTCCAAGAATATCTGATTCTCCTTATGGGGAATGATTTGAGGAGACTACCATTTGGAGGGGAATGATAGAAAGGAGAAAAGACAGTAGTCATTAAGTGAAATAAAAAGGGACCTGAATCAGTGATGAAGTCTGAGGCCAACATTATATACAACGTGCCACACTTAAAAGTCCTAAAACTCCAGTTTGTATGAAATTTAACCACATCACAGTACAAACAGAACTTTGCCTGCATAAAAACTCAGGTTCTTATCAGTCGTAAGATGTTAGAAGCAATGATTCCATAGCAATCTTGTAACCCAACTTGCTTCGTTTAGAAAAGAGAAAGCTGAGGCTCAGAGATGGGGGCAGGGACTACTCTGCTGGGGTTGACTGTTGGCCAAATGGACTCTAATACTCAGGTCTCCTGACCCAGTTTTTGCTGTCATTTCTATTCTACACCGTACACTCTGCTATATTTATTCCCTTTGCCTTTAGCCTCACATGACATCACTCTCATTTTTCTGTTTTAATCTGTATCCATCCTCCTCTTCCTCTCCTGCCCTTCTGTACACTTATTTGACTTCTTGATCTGGTTATTTAACATTCCATAATGAGCTGTTGTGTGCCAGGCACTGTGATGGGCACTGGAGATGCAATTCATGAGACAGTTTAGGCTTTTGCAAAGTTCCCTGTCCCAGGGAAGCCTGCATGAGGATGGGGCATGAGAGCAGCTCTTTCCTGGGGGAAAGACATATGCTAACAACACATCTTGCTCTTTCCTTTGCACAGAAAAGCATGTCTTGTCCCTTACTCTGCTTTCCCAGGTCTCATCCCATCCTGCATAAATGATTGCTGCACCCATCAATCTCCCTGCTGCGGTGACTGTATCATGGTCAGGTTCCAGCCATGCTTCCACAGAAATTAGCAGCTCCACTTTGCCTACAGGATCAAGTTTAAACCCTCCAGCCTGGCCTTGAGGGTCCTCTCGAGGCCAGCATGCACCCCTCCATGCATAGAGTGAATGACTATGTCTCTTATACATGCCCTGGTTAGCGGATGAGCCTGCAGCTTCAGAGGGTGGCCTCTATCTAAATGTTCATTCCAGGCTTTGTCACTGCGGATGTGAATTGCAATTAAGTGCAACACACTCTGTGGACCCTGTGTCTCAGCCCTTCTCTTGCCCCTCGGTAGCTGGTCAGTTCCCCAAAATCTGCTCGCTCCAGAGCGTGAGTCTCAAACACCTTCCCTATGCCACCTGTCCCACATCTGTGCAATCAACTCAGACTTCTTTGTGCCTGAATCTTCAGTTATGCCAAACAATACTTAAAGGACCCTCTTGTAAACCCTTTGTAAAGGATGTACAGAAACTATATATAATAGTTATGTGTAAATACTTCCTAGTTATAACTAGTACAAGTGGCAAATCTCACTGAAAAGAAACTCAAATCCAATAAAATAAGTGTTTGGCTTCTTAACCATAGTAAAAAGAAAAAACAAACACTATCGCTGGTGGGGATGGGGTAAAATTCTCTCTGACTCTTAATTGTAATGAACACTTTGGAAAGTGATTTGGCAATGTGCTTTCAGAGCCACAGAAATACTCATATTTTTGAGCCAATAACTCACTTCTGGGAACTGAGCCCAAGGATGTAATTCTATATCTGAGAAAGAAAAGCAACCTCTATGCATAAATATATTCCCCGAAGCATTATTGTTAATAGGAAAAACTAGAAAGAGCCTTAAAAGGGAAGTGGATACATAAATTATCATGGATGCAATCAATGGACTCTGGCTACTGTTTCTAAACAAGTTAGGAAAACTCTAGAGCAACAAGGAAAAATATAATACCCATGGACGAAGCAGGAAAAAAAAAAAAAAACAGGATAGAAAATTAAACATACAGCACTTTGGGAGGCCAAGGCAGGTGGATCGCCTGAGCTCAGGAGTTCGAGACCAGCCTGGGCAACATGATGAGACCCCATCTCTCCTAAAAATAGAGAGACCCAGGCAGATGTCAGCAGGCCAGGCTCTTGGTGCGCTCAATCTGCGGCAGGGCTGTGGAGGAATCTGCTATGGTGCGCTCCCTCCCCACAGTGTCCTAGCTCTTCTGCTTCCTTTATGGGAAGAGGAAGGGGGTATTAAAGGACAAAGGGACTGTTCAGGCCTGCCTGTTGGCTTCAAGAGATGGTACCTGCATCTCTGGGAGCTTCAAGTTCTCGTATCACTGAGTACAGTTCTGCCCCAGCTTAAACACCTTTGTCAATAGCCAAATGCAGCACAAGGATCAGAGACAAAGAGGAATTAACACTCAGTGGGCAGCTTCCCTGCCTGATATGGTTTGGCTGGGTCCCCACCTAAATCTCACCTTGAGTTGTATTTTCTAGAATTCCCACGTATTGTGGGAGGAACCCAGGGGGATGGGGGAAGTAAATGAATCATAAGGGCTGGTCTTTCCCATGCTATTCTCATGATAGTGAATAAGTTTCATGAGAGTCAATGGGTTTAACCGGGCTTTCTGCTTTTGCTTCTTCCTCATTTTCTCTTGCCGCTGCCATGTAAGAAGTGCCTTTTGCCTCCCGCCTTGATTATGAGGCCTCCCCAGCCATGTGGAACTATAAGTCCAGTTAAACCTTTTTCTTCCCAGGCTCAGGTATGTCTTTATCAGTGGCATGAAAGCAGTTTAACACACTGCCCTCGATATGCTGCACCACAGGCCACATTTTCTGCTCACAGCCTCAGTGTCGGCAACACTCTCCCCAGGCTTTCACAGCAGGTGAAGGGAGCTTGGAGAGTTGAGTTGGAGGGTTATCCAAGTATGCGTTCATTCATTTATTCAGACATTCAATAATATCTATTAAGTATTGTATTGGTCATTTGGGGCAGCTTAGCTCGAAAGCCCTGGGCTTTGTCATCAAATCCTTCTTCATCCAAATTCAGGCTCAGCCCCTCTTACTAGCTATAATGCCTGTGTGGAAGTTCCTTAATCTTCCTAAGCCCTGGGTAATTGAGGTTGATAATGTCTTACCCAGACAATCCTTATGATATTTAAGTGAGACAAGAGTGACAAATTATCTCACACTGGGCACATATTAATGGCACAGTAAATGAGGCTGGATGGTTTTTTTTGTTTTGTTTTTTTTGTTTTTGTTTTTGTTTTTTGAGACGGAGTCTCGCTCTGTCGCCCATGCTGGAGTGCAGTGGCGCGATCTCGGCTCACTGCAAGCTCCGCCTCCCGGGTTCACGCCATTCTCCTGCCTCAGCCTCCCGAGTAGCTGGGACTACAGGTGCCACCACTGCGCCTGGCTAATGTTTTGTATTTTTAGTAGAGACGGGGTTTCACCGTGTTGGCCAGGATGGTCTCGATCTCCTGACCTCGTGATCCACCCATCTCGGCCTCCCAAAGTGCTGGGATTACAGGCTTGAGTCACCGCGCCCAGCCAGAGGCTGGATGTTCTAACTTGATCACATGTAAGTTTGCACAGGTTCTTGGTGTAAATACCCCTCAAAACCTGTGTTTGGGAAACATTGCAGGAGGTGGGAACTGTGCTGAAGCTCAGAATTTTTACTACCAATTATCCTTGGAAGAACGTCCTGCATTAGAAAATCTTTCATAGATCTGAAAGTAGGGCATGATACCAAGTCCACAGTAGACGAAAAGGACCTGGGGTTAGAGTCCAGCCACAAAAACAAAACAAAAAAACTGAGTGGAGACTCAGGGGGAGGCGAGTGATGGGCTGTTAGAGAATCTCAAAGACCAGAATCTGATGGGGTTGGGGGCATGGAAGTTTATCAGTTTATGCATAACAAACTGCCCCAAAAGTTAGAGGCTTAAAATAATAGCTCATTCTCATCCCACTTTCCGTGGGTTGCCTTGTCGGTTCCTCCAACCTTGCCTAGACTTGCGCATTCAGCTGGAAGGTCAGAGGTGAGCTGGATTCAACTGGACAAGGGTGGCTGGGCCTCTGTCACCCTGTGATCCATCACCCTTAAGAAGTCAGACCAAGCTTCTCTGTGGAGTAATGGCAACATTCTAAGAAGGCCAAGTAGATTATGAAAGACCTTCTGAGGCCTGTTGCTTCTAACACTATCAGAAGAACAAATGAAAAGGCCAGCCCAGATTCAAGGAGTGGGAGACTAGACTCCACCGCTCCATGGAAAGAATTTATGGCGTGTTTCATCTCCTATGGAGACCAGGAGTATGGATGACATAGAGGAGAAATGAGTCAGGAGCACAACCTTGGTTGGGGCTGCTGGAGGAAGCATTTGTGTTGATGTGCAAGTGTGTGCAGTTGCTAATCTGACCTTGAACATCTTCCCCAACTTGTTTCCCCTTGCTCTGGTCACCCACATTTTCCAGCCACCAATGATTAGTTGTAGTTCCTCCAAATTGCTCTGTGGTCTGTGCCCTGATTTGCCTGGAATATGACCTGTCCCCTTTCTACCCCTACGTGAATTGGCCAGTGTATTAATTTTCCATGGCTTCTTTAATACATTGCCACAAACGTAGTGGCTTAAGACAACAAAGCTCTAAGGGTCAGAAGTCCTAACTCAGTTTTATGTAAGTAAAATTGAGCCATCAACAGAGCCATACTCTTTCCAGAGGTTCCAGAGGAGAGCTCACTGTTCCAGTTTCTGGTAGCTCCAGACATTGCTTTGCTGGTAGCCGCATCACTGAGTCACTCCAATCTCTGTTCCATTTTTACATTACCTTCTCTTCTGTCCGTATCAAATCTTCTGCCTCTCTCTTATAAGGTCACTTGTAATTAGATTTAGGACCCTAGCTAATCAAGGACAATCTCCCCATCTCTAGATTAACTTAATCCCATCTGCAGCGCCCCTTCTTCCATATTGAGCAACCTTTACAAGTCCCGGGAATTACGGCCTGGTATTTTGGGAGACCTACTACCCCTGGGGTGTCTCAGATATTTATAATGTCTGATTTCATCCTGTCTTCTCTGAAATGTCCGCTGGCCACAGCCTGTTCCTTGCCAGCAGAGCTTCTCAACCACATACCCCTGATCCCTGCATTTATCAGGTTGGATTAAGATTGCTTTTAGACATGTCTTTGTTCAAATTGAGCTCCTGAGAGCAAGGATTATGCCGCTCTACCTCCACCTCCCCAGTGTCTACCATGGCCCTCGAAGATAGGAAAGGACTTTCAGATGAGTGCGACATTGTTGGAGTGGGGTTTGGAGGTGAGGGGTAAGGGAAGCCTCCATTCCTTGCACAAAGCACATCACATTTATCCCCCAGCACAGGCCACCAGGGTTTAAGTCAATTCTTATGAATCTGATGTGAGCTCTACAAATGCACATTTCTACTGTGTCTGAGATCCATCCTGCTTAAAATACTTAACCAGGGCTCCAGAAAGCAACTTCCTAGGTTAAGACCCAGGAAAGAGTTATCCAGTGTGATTTGGTGTTTGAGCAGCATGTCTGCAGGGTAATTGAGGCCCAGTGTGCAGAGCTGGACCCTGGGGTATTAAAGATTTCAAACTGAGGAATCTGTATATAAATGTGCTTCTACCTTCCTTATACACATTTGGCAAACACACAGATGAGAGGCCTGACCACAGAATAGCATGGCTGGTTGCTTTGCTTTAACTTAGCCATGCATGTTAGTCCACTTGCATTGCTAAAGAGGAATACCTGAGGTTGGGTAACTTACAAAGAGAGGTTTAATGGGCTCACAGTCGTGCAGGCTGTGCAAGAAGCATAGCGCTGGCTTCTGCTTCTAGTGAGGCCTCGGGAAGCTTCCACTTACGGTGGAAGGCAAAGGGGGAGCAGGCATGTCACCTGGCAAAACAGAGTGAGCAAGAAAAAAGGAGGGAGATTCCAGGCTCTTTAAGCCACCAACTCTTGTGAAGTAACAGAACAAAAACTCACGACTTCAAGGAGAGCGCCAAGCCATTCATGAGGGATCCGCTCCCCCGAACCAAACACCTCCCACCAGGCCCCATCTCCAACACTGGGGATTCCATTTCAGCATGAGATTTGGAGGGGACACACATCCAGACTATATCACCACCACCTAAATTCCTGTTTTGGAGATACCACTGTGTATGTGGAAGCCCATCCCAGGTAGGGGCTCTGCGTGGTTCTCCTACCACACGCACACCATCAGGGGCAGGGGAATACCATTCCTGCTTCCTAGAGAGCTGACCAGTTACATCAGATTTTCTGTGTGTTCCTTGAGCTTCCCACAACAGACTCACCTGGAGTGCTGGCTAACATGCAGACTCCCAAACCACGCAGCTGACAACACTTTGGGCTCTCTGAAGGGCGGGCCCCAGGAAGATGCATTCGAACACATTCTTGGTATGCTCATGCTCCCTGCAGTCTGGGTCTAGCACAGCAATGCAATGTGTTTGCCAAAGAGAGGATCCCTGGAGGGTAGTTCCGTAAAAGGGCTTCTAAAAGGATGCAGTTTTCTATCTGCTATGAATGCTATGTCTCTCCCAGGACTCCTCCTTAGACTGTCTTCCCCAGAGAAGCCCCTTTACTTCAGAATTGCCGACAGGTCTGGTGGATCTTAGAAGCCCAGATGGTCATTCAGACCTCAGTAACCAAGGTCAATTGAGAAAAAGATTAACAATGGGTATGGGGGGCAGAGATGAGGGATACCAGTGAAAGAATGCTATTGGTGACCAAATATGCAGCTAGCCTTCCCACCACGTCCTACCCTGGTCTCTCCATCCCTGCCCCAACGCCCCCCAACCCCTACATGTCAGAGCCCATGTCATCTCTTGCCGGGGAATTCACACCAGGTTTGCCTGTCTCAAGTAGCCAAAGACTGGTCTCTGAGCCACAGTGGGATACATGTACTGTTTGCCATTTCTTCTTGTCCCCCGCCCACCTCAGCCTTCCTGTTGTGCTGGGTACCTGCCGGACTTGGTCTCTGCATCCTCTAATCCTGTTACTCACCTTTTCCTGGGGCAGAGTTGACCATAGAGAAAATTGTGACCAAGGATCCAAGTAGAATACAGCAGGCCTTGGGATCCCATCGGCTGCTCAGAAGCTTCTCTGGGGCCACTGATTACTGTAACCTTTCACGAAAGCTACCTGGCTTACCTATTAAAAGTGCTGAACAGGTTCTCTGCTTTCGGAAAAGTAAGATTACATAAAGATGCATGCATGGGTGTGCACACAAGTCTGTTTTAGGGTTTGCTTGTTTGCCCTGTATTGAGATCTCTGTTAGATCCAACCCATTCTCTTTATCTGTACTAACTTGAAAGGATGGCAGTGATCTGCTAAATGCAAAAAACAATTTGCAGAGTAACTTGTAGATAGGCAGCTCCTGTTTCCAAAGACATAGAAAAACTCACATGCAGGCGATGAGACGTGCCCACAGTTTTCTGAGGTAGGATAGGACTCATGGTCCTCACTGACCGCCCACTTGAAATAGGTTCTCCGTGGGATTCATCTGATGGCCAAAGCTGCCCAGATGATTGTCAAAGGCAGGCCATTATCAGAAATGCTGACCTCCAGGCTGAACTAGCTGAGCAGCCTCAGTTCTCCGGCTCTCCTGGCAACCTCTGCACAAAATGAGCTGAGACCACAGCCGCACAGGGCCCGGGTAACCTATGCGGGACACACCTGCTCTGTTGCAGAGTCCCATGGCCATCAGTGGTCTGGAAGTCTCAAGAAACCCTCAGCCCTGAAAGAATGTGAGGAATGGTGATCAGCGCCCGGGCCTGCCCTACCAGGGTTTTCTGCAAGCCCTGGATCTGAGCTTCTCAGCAGGTGTTTTCTCTGCTGACACTCGCCCTTGTTGTCAGAGGTTGCCAAGCCCAAAAGGAGAGGCCAGGGGAGCACAGGTTCACAGTCACATATTTCATTCAAACTCCACTCTCTCCAGGTATTCACTGTGTAACTTTGGGGAAATTATATAATCTCTCTGAGCCCACAGGGAGAGGGAGCTCAGAGGGCATTAGCCCCTGTCTTGGCTCTGGAAATGACCATTCCTACATAAACAGAGGACTCTGGCTAATGGTCTCCCACCCCTGAGCTTCCTCTGAGGAACGAGGACAGAAACAGAGCATATTGTTTCTCCCAGGAGGACGTTAAATGCCAAAATGAGAGAAAAGAATCCATCAATAAGAACAAAGCTATGGGAATGTCAGTGCAGTGAAAAACGTAGTGGGCAAATAGGGCCTCAACGTTATACCCATGATTGTGCTGGAATTCTATGTCTGCCTTGGGGAGGGCTGTGCTCTCTGTCTCTGTTTCCCAGGTGTAAAAAGGTGTTTGGGTTAAGAGGTGCTTTGCTTTCTGTTTTCTTTTCTTTTTTTTTTTTTTTTTAAGTCAATACTTTGGTTCAAACAAGGTCACAGGGAGAAGCACATAAACAAAGCTGGGAGTGAGAAGGAGGGCACCCAGACCTCAGCTCTCAGTCTTCCTTGCTAAGTCACGTCACCCCAGAAGGGGCTCGGGGTACACAGTTCAAAGTCAGTCACGATTCCTTCCAGCTTCTGGCACAACACTACATAATCAAAGACTCCACAGATTAAGCTTATACCCCTTTCCAGCAATTTCTGTAAGCCTGAGCCAAGTCACTTTGTTCATCTCATCTTTGAAATATGTAATGTGTCCATTCACTAATGCCATAGAAAGCTTACTGTGTATCAGGCCCTGCCTTTCTAATGGTCAGAGCAGTTGGTGAAATGGGCCCTATTACTGCATTCACTTGACAGATGGAGAAACTAGGATTAAATGAACTGAAGTCTCTTTAAGAAATGTAATACATGGATACCCTCAACTTCTGCACTCTGCCTAAAATTGAGAAGAGACTGAGCTGAAACCAACGGAACTAGTTTGTTATAGTCCCACACCTATGCCACAAATGGAGATATACACGTGGATATTTGATATGCTGTGTTTTCGTTTTCATTCAGTTTCTATTTTTAAATATCCCTTTTCAGTTATTTTTAGACTCATGGGTTCAGGTATTTTTTTTTTTAGCTTCCAAACATATAAAAATATTCTAGACCTGTTATTGATTTGTAGCTTAATTCCACTGTTCTCAGAATGTGACATCTCATTTTGAATCTTTTACATGACTAGCCAGTCCTGCTCTTCAGGTAAACACGAGACTGCTAAAATTCAGTGTTCAAGTCATCATGAGATATTGATACTTAGATGAATTTCTTCCTACCCTCATCCAAACTGTGTTCTCAAGAATAGTCCACCTGACCAAGATGTCCCTGAGGTGATATTAATACATAAACAACTAATCTCGACATTGCTCTATGGATTGCCCCAATGATCTGCTATCCATGTTCTCTACTTGAACTCAACATCAGGATCTGAAATGAGTACAATGAACAATGACATAACTCAAAGTCTTCTAACCTGGCATAGTGTTGACCTGGCAAAATCACCTGGAAGTTGATTCATGGGAATCTGAAAATGCAGATTCCCAGGCCCATCCTACGCCATCCCATGAGGCCCAGTGTCCATCCAGCAGATTGTGGATGGAGCAAATTCATGAGGTCATGGGACAAAGTCCATCAGTTCTAATGGGCAGCTACACATTGAACCAGTGACTATATAGCTTCTGAAGCTGAGAAGACTGCGTTCAGTCCCAGCTCAGACCTGGATAATCTGGGAGAAGTCACACTTCTCTTCTGAGTCTGTTTATTCACCTGAAAATGAACCGAATTTATTCCCAATTCTTCTGAAATTGTTTATTATCAACAAAAAGGAGCATGTGCCATATCTGCAGGCGCTGTTTTTGGTTCTGCTGTGCTTATCTTCAAGGAGCTCACAGTCTAGTGAGAAACCCATATCTGTAACACGTGGATATAGATGTAATCCTGTGTGCAGTGACGGCAACAGACACATGGGCAGGGCATGCTGAGAGTACAGAGGACAGGGCTCCCAGAGGAGGTGGTGCCCATGCAAATAAGCTGGACAGGAAGCCAAAGTGGAGAGAGGTGTCCAAGGCACTATGAGCAAACATAAGGAACAGCAGAGCACCTTTAGGGGCCACTAGGGCTCTGTACAGCTGGTGTCAAAGGACAGGGTGGGAAGGAGATGGAGAGGCAAGCGACATTCAGACATCAGGCAAGGGAGTTGGGTTTTAGCCATTCGGGGGTGAGAAATCTTTAAAGGATTGTAAACCAGAGAGCGAAGGGATCAGAGCAATGTCTTAGAAAGGCAGAGAGATGCTCACAGACTCTTCACCAGTGTCTCACAGTCAGCTATGGTCCATGTTTAGAATTTTGCTGCTTTCCTGTCCATACGGCTGACCTTTCCAGACACCCTCTCATTCTCAGATCCCATCTAAATAACTCTCCCTGCCCCATGGAGGGCTCAGATCAAGAACTTCACTCACCTCACTTCTCAGTACCTGGAGTTCCAAGGACTACACCCACAGATACAACACAGGGAAGAGAAAAGAGCTAGGTGAAGACTTGGTCTCGGTATTAGTCCATTTTCATGCTACTAATAAAGACATACCCAAGACTGGCCAATTTATACAAGAAAGTGGTTTAGTGGACTTGGACTTACAGTTCTGAGTGGCTGGGGAGGCCTCACAAGCTTGGCGGAAGGCAAGGAGGAGCAAGTCACATCTTACATGGATGGCAGCAGGCAAAGAAAGTGAACTTGTGCAGGGAAACTCTGCCTTATAAAGCCATCATATCTTGTGAGACTTATTCACTATCACAAAAACAGCACGGGAAAGACCTGCCCCCTGATTCAATTACCTCCCACAGAGTCCCTCCCACAACATGTGGGAATTCAAGAGGAGATTTGGGTGGGGGCATGGCCAAACCGTATCAGTCTCCTTCAGTTAAACATCAGTTCTCATAACTGAATGTTCAGAGATTGTTAGTATGTGATTATTATGCTAGAATTTGTTTTATCTGTTTGGAAGAAGACACAAAGTAGGCCATCTGGGTGGTTATCTGTACAGAGGTTAATGCTCTCTGTGTATGTGCTGTGTAACAAAGCATGAATGCACATCATTGGCAGCAGGAAAGGTCCAGGGTCAAATCCTGGCCCTGCCATTTGAAAACCAATGTTGCTTGCACAAAGTCACATAGTTACTAATCATCAATTTACTCCTCTATAGAATGCAACATCTACCTCATAGAGTTGCTACAAGGATTAAATACATGTCTTAGCACTTACTCCTGATGGTAAGGGCAAAGAACTAGAACTTTCTATTAGAAAGTTAAAAGATCATAGAGGAAAGAAGATAAGACAAAGCATGAACCGAAGAATGACTAAACACCCCAACGGCAGCATAGTATCTGACAGTATTCTCTGGGCCAGTGCTTCGCAGTCTTTAATGTGCATACAAATCACCTGTTGAGGGATTCTAATTTGATATGGTCTGGGTTGTAACCTAAGATTCTGTATTTTTAACACTCAGGTGATGCCAGTGCTCCTGGTCCAGGGACCGTACTTTAACAAAGGGACTTTAAAAAGATACACTTGTGATTTGAGTACATATTATAGTTTGAGAACTCTATACTGTATCAATAAGTTGTGGTCACTAAAGACAAATAATTCTGGATGACTCTAAGAGCTTTGACACTGTCGACTGTGGGACAACCTTTGGGAATAAGGCATTGACTCAGAAGGTGCAGAGGATGCCACTTTGTGCATGAAAATTTTAGTAGTTCATTGGGGGTAACAGGAAATACAGCTATGGTTTCCTGAGTATTTTCACATGTTACAGTCCTTTGTATTGTTTAATCCTCACTTTAACTCTCAGAGGCAGGGACTGTTATAATTGCCAAGAAAGCCAAGGATTATGAGGTTGGGTCATGGTTTCATGGATAACCCAGTTAGGTTTGAACAGACCTATTGTGTTCAGAGTCCACAGGATTGAGTATCCTTCCTTCCCAGTTCAGCAACCTGACAACAATGACAGAAGCAGAGGAACCTCCGTAGTAGGGAACAATGGCCAGTGACCATGTTCTGGCCTCAGTCCTGGGAGCTCTGGGCCATCTCTGTCCTGCACTTTTTTGTTTCATTGCCTACATTGGCTTTGAAGCTGAAAAACTGAGCCTGTTGCATCCTGGGGTATATGCTGAATCCCTTTCCTCTTTTCTTTCCTTGGTCCATTAGATGTGGCAAGTACCTGCATGTCAGAGCTGGAGGAAAAGTACAGACTCCTATCCCGGCTCTGTTTGGGGCTGTGCAATCCTATGAACTTGGAACCCTCTCCAGTGTGTCCTTCAGCACCATGGACAAGGCCGACAGCACCTTTATTTGTTCTCTCATCATTTCGGCCCTAACCTACAAGGCTGTTTGAGGGCACATAAACAGCTAAACTCATTTTCTCCCAAACCCTTTAATTATTGTAAAAATAGAAGTCACTCAGTTATCCAACTCTATAACCATAAATAATGCACATTAATGCACAGGCTAAGAATAGGAGATGGGGGTGCTGATTAAGCCAGCCGTGAGCAACCAAGATTGGGGTAAACGGTATGTATGAAACTTCTAAGAAGTATTTGTCTACACACCATATTATCTATACTTTCAGAGGCACAATGCCACATGATACACAAAACAGGCTGCTTAAAGTACCCAGACCAGCAGCGTCAACATCACCTGGCATGAAAGTCTGGGGCTGGAGCCCAGCAATCTGTGTGTTACACAAGTGCTCTAGGTGATTTTGATGCATTAGGAACCATGGTTTTATTTCAAAAATGACTTCACAGGTGAATAACTTCATCAGAACTAGAAAATGTCTCAGAGGAAGGAGAAAAAGCCTATGTTACCCAGTGCAGTGATTAAGAGTGGAAGGTGGGTTGGGCACAGTGGCTCACGCCTCTAATCCTAGCACTTTGGGAGGCCGAGGCAGGTGGATTACCTGAGGTCAAGAGTTCAGGACCAGCCTGGCCAACATGGTGAAACCCTGTCTATACTAAAAATACAAAAATTACCCAGGCATGGTGGCAGGCACCTGTAATCCCAGCTACTCGGGAGGCTGAGACAGGAGAGTTGCTTGAACCCAGGAGGCAGAGGTTGCAGTGAGCCGAGATAGTGCCATTGCACTCCAGCCTGGGCAACAAGAGCAAAACTCTGTCTCCAAAAAAAAAAAAAAAAAAGTGGAAGGTGGACTGTGTTGGCCAATCAATTCCTTGTGGCCCACATGTCTTTGTCCTGTTATTGATACTGCCTCCATTGTCTGCATTCAGAAAGAATGAGTGGAATAAAATGTGCCTGTTGTCCCCTCCATACTGTCTGTTTCACCTGTACCATCACCCAGGAAAGGATAAATCCTCTAACAGAATATGGAGCCCACACATTCACTGTGGAAGTAGAGTATCTTGGAAGAAAATGTTTACTTATCAGACTCACCCACTAATCATGGACCAGACCACCTCCCCTGTCCACTTCCGACTCCAAAACATCTTTGAATCTCAGAATTTCAAACAGCCTCACACTGAAAACCATCAGGAAGATCCAGGTTCTGATTCAAATTCCCTTAGCTCATGGGCTGTTCTCCCTGTAGGAGGAGATGTTATCGTATATCACACCTCTCCTGGTAGGGCCTGTAGGAAGACCAGAGACATCGCAGTGGCTGTTTTGTAAGTAGGCTGCCCCGGGGCAGGATCAGACCAGTGGCTGGCCCAAGGTCTCCTGTCTAATTAGAAGACGAGTGGCATGGAGACAATGCCACTAGCTACTGCCTCTGCCCTGTCTGTCACATAGCAATGGGATGACCTTTCTAAAGCACAGTTCTTCCGGAAAAGGCCTCACGGAGCGCCTTACTACCTGCAACCAAAGCCAAGGTTCTCAAGTTCTCCAGACATTCTCACCAGCCTTCACTGAGCTAAATCAGTGATTCTTGAGTGAGGGGCTGGGACTTTTGCCCTGCCTCCAGGGATGTTTGGCAATGTCTGGAGATACTTTTGATTTTCACAATTTGGTAGAAGCCAAGGAAGCACAGGACAGCCCCCACAACAAAGCATTATCCAGCCCAAAATGCCAATACCACTGAGATTGAGAAACCCTGAATTAAATTCTGAGCTCAAATGTTGCCTCTTTCAGGAAGCATTCTGTACCTGCATCCTCTTTAAGAGGACTTAGGTGCCTTTGGGCTTCCATAGAGGTAGCCTAGATAATGCAGAGGGCACTTACACTGTTACATTCATCTAATTGCAGTTCTCTGGCACCGTATATGCCTTCTACTGGACCAGGACGAGGTCTTTTCAGGCAAGATGAAGACCAGTTCCTTTTTACTGTTTGTAGCCTCAGGGGCAGAGCGTGGAGACTTTTTATACGAAATAATTAATAGAACTTATCTTCCCATGCAGCATGTAACAACAGTTTGACACACAGTGGATATTCAATAAATATCTCTCCAATCAATGATATGTCTGGAGATTATAAATCGCTTTTGCCTTCCTGCTACAACCACTTAGCATGGAAAATAAAAGTAACAAAGGCACTGGACACCACGGGAAATGCAGGTCCCTGGCTCACTGTGAGGAAGGGGATTTTCTGGCAGGGCTAAGCCAGATGGGAACCCGAGCCTTCTCAATATTTATGCCAGTGGCTTTACTGGGGTCACACAATCTCTGAAAGGTCACCTGCAGCAAGGTCCAGGGAAGAGTGGGAAGGCTCTGCTTGCCTCTGACTTGAAGACATTGAACAACTCTTGGGAATCAGACAAGGAAGATTTAGGGGCCTCAATGGACCTGCATTTAGAACAAATACTTAGAACAGTACTTGTCCGAGGCCCTGTCGGGAGGCACCACATACCCTCAGTTGATTGATAGAAACCAGTGTGTTGCAATACTTTCCTTTATGTGGGTCTTGGGCTTGCTTTCTCTAGCATCTCATTGGCTCCTGACTTGCTCACCTGCCTAATGAGCCACTGCACAGAGCATCTGGTTCTCTGCTGAACACGCAGGTACCATCTGTGCTGCAGAGGGTAGCTGACGTTCTGTTTGGGAGCATCCAGAAAAGCCATATGGAAGCAGCACCCTGTGGGACACAGAACAGCCTTGGCTACTTTTTCAGCTCAGACTTATCTCACCATGCTCATCCCCTATCAGGTTTATGGCTCCGGTGAAAATGGAAGTAAACCATACAAGACAATGAATTCCTAGTTGTGCAATCTGAAATTCTGTCTGCTGCTGAGTTGACTATAACTCAAGAGAACTCAGCTGAATTTTCTTTTATTTGCCTGCTGAACTTCTCCAGTGTCACAAGCATGAAATTGGAGCATAAAATCTATATGAACTTTTATTTATTGCCATATGCATTCTGAAATACTGAAGAAATAATTTCTTGGTAATGGCAGCCCCCAAACCTATGAGTTTTTGACAACAGACATAAGCATGTTTTTGTGGGACATGATGCTTGTCCCCACATCTTCCCTTATAAGTCTCCAAAGTCCCTCTAGGATAAAATCCAAACTCCATGGGGTACCCAGGCCCTTCCTCAGCTTTACCCCATAACGTTATCTGCTTTCTACTCCAAGGAAATTGGAACTACTCTGGAATCTAACATTGTATCTCCAGGCCCTTCCTAGTCTCCACTAGAAGGCTCTCCCCCTATCTCTTACAGCACTAACTACAACAAGGATGGTGATGAGACTATAATGAGAAGACATCAAAAATACTAGCTCCACATACTATTCAAACTCTTCTCAAATACTAACATAAATCTCATAAGGTTCCTGTAAGACAGATCCTATTATTCTAACTTTACCAGTGAGGACACTGAGTCACAAAGGGTTTAGGTAACTTCCCAGGTCAAACAGCAAGATGGGCAAATTTGAATCTAGGACATAGGTTTTAGAGATTGGGGAATGCATCACTCTTTAGCACTTGACTAACATCTATTAAAAGAACAAAAAGCTCACTTTTCTGAATTTTAGCAATTTTATCTAGAAAGAGAAAGGAAAATATTGAAGGCAAGATAACTAATTTTTAATATGAAACTACTGGGTGTCAGAAAACAAGGTGCTTCCAGGTGCACTGTCTGCCGCCTTTCATCTCATAGCACGGCTATGAGGACCCAGGCTCAAAGAGCCTAGGCAGATAATTGCAGGTCATCTGGCCAGTTAGCAGCACACCTGAGGTCCGTCACAGGAGCCCATCTTGGAACACGACAGGAGGTCTTCCTTCCTCTTGGTTCTCTCTCAGGATTCCGGGTTCCAAAGAGAAGCAGCACAACACAACCCCTAGGAGGGTGGGAAGCCCAGGAGCTCCCCTTCTGCAGCGGCACCTGCAGAGGAAACCTGGAGTGGATGCTCGGGCTCTGAGCCACAAGAGGGCGCTGCAGGCCCAGGAAGAGGCGGCCGCGGGGCCTCTACCTCCCACCTCCTCCATCGTCTTCCTCTGGTCTCTAGACAGAGGCTCTCTCAGGATTCACTGAAACAGAACTCAGTGCAAACAGCACAATTTAGAAAAGGCAACAAAACCAGCCCACGCCTTTTTCTACTCATAGATTTCATGGCCCAGTGGAATCCACCCTCCACATCCCTCTAAGCCAGGATGACTCGGCTGCTCACCTACGGCAGCCCGACGCCAGCATCTGTCCTGGGCTTATTTTATTGCATTTCCTAGAATCGATGGCTAAACGCCTGGAAAGGGTCTACTGGAGCTCCTTGCACCCCTGACCCCAGCCTTTGCCTGTCTGGACTTGGCCCACTCAGCCCAGGACTGTTGGCCAGACTTCATCATTGCCATCATCTTCGTAAGTTAAAAATCAGTTACAGTAGAACAGCATCAGCAAGAGCTAACATTTGCTCAGTACTTACTGTGTCAGGCACTAGGCCCAACATTTTAATCCTCCCAACAACCACACAGGTAAGAACTTGCCATCCTCTTTTAGAAAAAAGAGAACTGAGTCTCAAATGTCATGAATACACATCAACACCAGCATGTGAAGTCACATCTGTTTGGCATCAGTCTGTGGTGCCTTCAGCACTTTCTGCTTAACTGAGTCATTTTGGTTCTCTGATCACTTTGAGTCCACATCCTGGATGTGTGAAAGTCAGACTCTCATTCTTTTGCTCATTTAGTCAACAAGTAATTATTAAGCACCTACTGTATATACTCACACACTCTGACTATACTTGCAATATAATCTGATACGGAGTCTGACACTGAACTATGGCAAATATCACCCCAGGATTGTTCTAAGCACACTATTCAGGAACCAAGAAGACAGTGATTCTGAAAGACAGTAATGAGGTGACCAAAATTACCAGGATAATACAAAATGGCAGACTACTTAGTACTGTTCTCAGCTTCTCTCTCTCACCAAGGCCATCTGAATCTATGCCCTCCTCTTTCCACTCTCAATGACGCTGCAGGTGGCTCTTTGGGGACACTCCCATCTTGTCTGTCTTAAAATGCTGAGTCAGATTTTCTCCAAAAGGACTTGCAACTGTGGATGGATATGCCTGAATCCATGGACATCTCTGAATACTGGAAAGAGGGCTCATTTCCAAAATGAACCTAGCAGAGGCAGCCCAGTGACACAGACATCAAGCAAGTCTTAGAGCCAATGGTGGATGAAAGGAGAGAGGCAGCATGAAGGCTGTGGAAGAGAGAGGGAGGTCTGAGTCCTTGAAATACCATTCAGCTGTGTGAACTTGGACCTGCTCCCCATCATCTCTAAGCCTCATTCTCCTCATTCGTAAAAGAGAAAGTGAGATTTAATAAGCTTTCCAGCATATTCCTATTTTAATAATCACCAATTTCATTGTACAGCTCACTACTAGCTGTCTGACAGCCAGTCATCTCTAAATCTAATCTCTAATATGCAATATCCTCATCTTGGAAATAGGGATAACATTAATGTCCTTGAAACATTGACATAAGAATTAGATAGAAAACATTGGTCTACCTTGCACTTGCTTATAATAGGAACCCAACACCTCATAGTCATAGCTGTAATTAGCAAAATAAAGGTCGATAACGGAAAACTGAAATCAGAAATGCAATTCCTCGGGGCGTGAGACTCCATCCTAATGACTTTCCTCGTTCCGCAAAGGAGGCGGCTGTCAAATCCCCTCCATGAGTCATCAGCTCCCTCCTCCTTCCTGAGGTCCTCTCTTCAGTGACTTCAAGCCGCCACTGTTCTAGGGAAGGGGGTGAGGGTGAGAGTGAGCCAAGGCTGATCAATGAGGCCACAGAGTGCTTGGGCTGGGGGTGGAGTGATTGTTTGTTCACCAGGAAAAAAAAAAAAAAAACAAAACGAGAAGGTTCGACATGATGAGGCATAAAGGCCCTTTCAGGTGGGAGATCTGAAATTGGCAGAGGCCCAGAGAGAGGAAGTGACTCACCCCAAAATCATACAGCTAAAAAGACTAGGCAGAGCTTGAATTTAAACATTGATTAAAAAAAAAACAACTGCAAGCGTGTCAGTGAGGCCTGGGCTTAGATATTCCAGAGCCTGTGTTATTGTCCTTGTCATCCATCAGTACTTGAAGCAAGACACATGCTATGTGTGCAGGGGGTTCATAGGAGGTGCTGTGTTTATACCTGTCTGTGCTTTGTGGTCATAAATTAATTGAGGTCATCAGAGACACAGAAGAGGATGAGCAGAGATGTCTCTGTTCTTCCTAAGGAGAAGGGATGACCTATGACCATCCTTGCCCTGACTAATGTCATTAACATACAGAAACACAGACACTCCAGAGCAGGGCAGGTCAGTCCATGGAGAACAGAAAGAAAGAAGGTCATCAAGGCCAACTTTGGCCGTGCACAGCAAGTGCTGCCCTGGGTCCAGCTGCCTTCACCCCAAGGACACTCGCAGCTGCATGCCCTGAGGCCAGGAAAATGTCGAACCATCCAATCAGCAGCCTTTGCTCTGAGTCACAAAATCACATCTGCAAGAGCCCCTGCATGGAAGAAAACTGAGTCATCTTCTCCTTTCACAATAATAAAAATAGTTCCCTCATTTGAGCACTCATGATATGCTAAATGCTTTACATTTTAGCTCACAAAAATCATATAAGGTAGTTCTCATTTATCCCCATTTTAAATAAACAAATGCAAAGAAAGGTAAATTATCTTTTTTAGAACCTAAGCTCTAAAAGCTAGAAATTGGCAGTCTTGATTTCAGACAGATCTGCCTGACTCCAAAAGGTTTCTGCTAGGATACTCTGCTGTCTGAAACTTCTAAATCCATGTCATATGTTATGTGGTGTGTAAGCATACATATAAACATACTTTAAATGTAAACATGGTAAATGTTCGTTAGGAGTAAATGGAAAATTCAGGCAAATACAAGGACAATCACTGTGGGATAAATGTCAAAAATGTAATGTTTTACTCTAGCCTCTCTCTGTGCACACATACTCAATGATGACACATACCTTTTCAATCTGCTTTGTTAAATGAATATATTGCCTGCATTTTGCACATTATCAAATATAATTTTAAATCATTGCCTGCTAGTTCATTATTTGGCTCTACCATAATTTATTCAACTGATCCCCTCGCTGCAGGGTGTTTAATTGTTGTGTTTCTATCACAAATTACACGGTAACATTTGCGCATGTAAATATTTGTGTGCATAGCTCTTTTCCTGAATTAGTAATTCTGTTTCTTGGAATTTATTCAAAGGTTCCAGGTATTTCTGATAGGTTTGCTTAACAGGGAGAGAATGGAATTGACACATGAACATACGTCTACCAGTGTGGCAGAACTACTTCTTATTGTAATTTAATAAAGTGGCATTTGGTTCACTTTATCCACTCCCACACGATTAGCTAATGTGAGCGCCCTCTGAGCAAAGCCAGCACCCCCGGGGGCTGTTGAAATCATCTTTCGGAGCCTGCAAGCCCCTGGATGCTGGTGCATTAATCAAGGTGAATGCTCCCTCGTGAGGCTTCCTCCTTGCCAGGCGGTGAACTAGCTCTCCTGAGAAAGATGCACACTCACCAGGCGATTGCTTTCCGACCTGAACCTTTGTCCCAGAGGAAAGCAAACACTGATTGATCATTATATAATGGTATGAATGAGAAATGTCATTCTTAGTCTCTGCCTTTTATAAATTCTTACGGATACAAAGCCAGGCAGCTGCTTCCCTCTTAGAAGGATTTACAAATGAGAAAGAAAAACTTTTTATCTGAGGAATGTGAGCTCCTTGAAATTATCAGGTTCAGGGAGGCATTGAAATGTGGCGGTCACATCCCACTCCCTGCTAGAGGTAAGTAATCACTTCTGGAAGCTACTTGCTATGTGGGCTCTAGACTAGCTGACAGCAAGTAGCCAGAAATTAACCTAACAATGCCAAACACTGGACACAATAACTCACATTCTAAACCTGAATAACATGAGCCAATAACACATCAACGTCATTCCTGTAAAACAGTGAGATTACCTGAAACACGACTTTTGTAATCATCCCCTCTCCTGAGTTGTCCTTTTTTTCTCTAAAATCTCTAACCGCTGCCTTTGTTCTCTGGAGCATTTCCCAGAGTGTCCCGAGCTGGGCAGCCATGCTCAACCTTGGCCCAGATAAAACTCTCCATGTTAATTTTGCCTTGTTTTTTAGAATGTAAGTTGAAACATATGTCTGCAGATTCGTGACTCATGAATAGCCAGCTTAATAGGAAAGACAACACAACATTAAGCTCAGGAAGAATTTTCAGGATTCCCCCAGGGTCTCCTCCACACCTCTCCTCCTGTCTAGTCCTGCCACACTCCCCCACACCCCACACCCCACACATACATCATTACAAATACTACCCTCCCCTGTTAACCTGCTGTTTCCCCAGCTCCTTTGGTCTCCTCCATCTCAGACCCATAGGGTGCTTCACTGAACTGTCAGAACTGTCTGCTGAAAGGTTTCTCAGAAATTCCAGCCTTGGTGAAATCTCTTAATAGCTTCCTGCTGTGTCAGGGAGGGGGAGCCCAAATTCAAGGTTCTTCAAAGTTGGCCACCAAACCACTTCTCCAGCTTCAGTCCCCATAATAAAATAGCTCCAGCCATTCTGAACTATTCATTTCCTACCCCAGTGTTCACCATTTCTTCCTCCTTACTTTGCTTATGCTTTTTACTCTGCTTACAACCTGCCTCTGCCATAGCTTCATTTCTGAAGCTGCCAAGTGACTTGCCTGTATCAGCTCCATTTCTTGGGTTCATCAGAAATGCC
>NW_012098943.1:680637-827866 GCF_000951045.1 Mandrillus leucophaeus | reverse complement strand
TGCTAGTTCATTATTTGGCTCTACCATAATTTATTCAACTGATCCCCTCGCTGCAGGGTGTTTAATTGTTGTGTTTCTATCACAAATTACACGGTAACATTTGCGCATGTAAATATTTGTGTGCATAGCTCTTTTCCTGAATTAGTAATTCTGTTTCTTGGAATTTATTCAAAGGTTCCAGGTATTTCTGATAGGTTTGCTTAACAGGGAGAGAATGGAATTGACACATGAACATACGTCTACCAGTGTGGCAGAACTACTTCTTATTGTAATTTAATAAAGTGGCATTTGGTTCACTTTATCCACTCCCACACGATTAGCTAATGTGAGCGCCCTCTGAGCAAAGCCAGCACCCCCGGGGGCTGTTGAAATCATCTTTCGGAGCCTGCAAGCCCCTGGATGCTGGTGCATTAATCAAGGTGAATGCTCCCTCGTGAGGCTTCCTCCTTGCCAGGCGGTGAACTAGCTCTCCTGAGAAAGATGCACACTCACCAGGCGATTGCTTTCCGACCTGAACCTTTGTCCCAGAGGAAAGCAAACACTGATTGATCATTATATAATGGTATGAATGAGAAATGTCATTCTTAGTCTCTGCCTTTTATAAATTCTTACGGATACAAAGCCAGGCAGCTGCTTCCCTCTTAGAAGGATTTACAAATGAGAAAGAAAAACTTTTTATCTGAGGAATGTGAGCTCCTTGAAATTATCAGGTTCAGGGAGGCATTGAAATGTGGCGGTCACATCCCACTCCCTGCTAGAGGTAAGTAATCACTTCTGGAAGCTACTTGCTATGTGGGCTCTAGACTAGCTGACAGCAAGTAGCCAGAAATTAACCTAACAATGCCAAACACTGGACACAATAACTCACATTCTAAACCTGAATAACATGAGCCAATAACACATCAACGTCATTCCTGTAAAACAGTGAGATTACCTGAAACACGACTTTTGTAATCATCCCCTCTCCTGAGTTGTCCTTTTTTTCTCTAAAATCTCTAACCGCTGCCTTTGTTCTCTGGAGCATTTCCCAGAGTGTCCCGAGCTGGGCAGCCATGCTCAACCTTGGCCCAGATAAAACTCTCCATGTTAATTTTGCCTTGTTTTTTAGAATGTAAGTTGAAACATATGTCTGCAGATTCGTGACTCATGAATAGCCAGCTTAATAGGAAAGACAACACAACATTAAGCTCAGGAAGAATTTTCAGGATTCCCCCAGGGTCTCCTCCACACCTCTCCTCCTATCTAGTCCTGCCACACTCCCCCACACCCCACACCCCACACATACATCATTACAAATACTACCCTCCCCTGTTAACCTGCTGTTTCCCCAGCTCCTTTGGTCTCCTCCATCTCAGACCCATAGGGTGCTTCACTGAACTGTCAGAACTGTCTGCTGAAAGGTTTCTCAGAAATTCCAGCCTTGGTGAAATCTCTTAATAGCTTCCTGCTGTGTCAGGGAGGGGGAGCCCAAATTCAAGGTTCTTCAAAGTTGGCCACCAAACCACTTCTCCAGCTTCAGTCCCCATAATAAAATAGCTCCAGCCATTCTGAACTATTCATTTCCTACCCCAGTGTTCACCATTTCTTCCTCCTTACTTTGCTTATGCTTTTTACTCTGCTTACAACCTGCCTCTGCCATAGCTTCATTTCTGAAGCTGCCAAGTGACTTGCCTGTATCAGCTCCATTTCTTGGGTTCATCAGAAATGCCGTCACCTAGATTGAATTCTCCCCTGAGGACTTCTGCCTCCAGCCATGATGGAGTGGCAAGCAGCAGAGCAATGCAACCTCAAGAACAAATAGAAAGCCCACAAAAGACCAGAAGATGTCTTCCAAGGAATCAGATCGCTATGGCAGCATTTGGGATTTGGGGAAACAAGAGTCTTGAAAGGAAATGCAGAAAAATATACTTACATTCTGCACCTGCCTTTTCCTCAGTGTATTTGCGAATTCATGATTGAGGGTATGGGGGCTACAATTCCACATAAAGGAGCTGACAAAGGACCACTGCTGGAAGGCAGATAAATCAGAATGGAAACCTTACAGGGCAGGAGAGACCCCAAAAATGGGAGTTGGGGGTGTCAAGGCAGCCAGGACTTAGGACCCAAGATGCCAGTAAGAAACTAGGCACAGAAAAGTGGGCCTAGCATTCAGCTGGTTTCTCTACAAATCATTGATATTCTTCAAGTAAGCAGTGCTTAGAGCCTAAGAAGATTGGCCAAAGCCACTGAAAAAAATCGATCAATGTTGAGCATCATCCTAAGGTGTTGAGAAGACAAACCTTGTTTCACAACCAGCAGAGACCACATGTTCTCACTTAAGTGGGAGCTGAATAATGACAACACATGGGGGAACAACACACACTGGGGCTTGTCAGAGTTCTTCAAAGTTGGCCACCAAACCACTTCTCCAGCTTCATTCCCCCTTCCTTGTAAGGACCATAATAGCTCCAGCCTCCTGTGCAGAGTGAGAGGAGGGAGAGCATCAGGAAGAATAGATGCTGGGCTTAATACCTAGGTAATGGGATGATCTCTGCAGTGAACCACCTATGGCACACGTTTACCTGTGTAACAAACCTGCACATCCTGCACATGTACCCTGGAACTTAAAAGTTGGAAATAAAAATATACAGCCTGAACTAGAAAGGTCCTCTAAGCAGATCCCCTGTGAGAAGGATTTGTAATGAACAAATATAAAAACCTACAGATCTCAGATGCCAGATGCTAAAAGAAAATAAGAGAAACTAACAGGTAGAATAAAATATTATTCTGTTTGTTCAAAACACACACACACCCCTGGGAGGCCAGCTCACCCACTCAGCAAAACTCAGAGCCATAAACATCCTGCCACTTCCACACAAACCCTCCCCCAACCCCCCAAGCTGTTGTACAAATATGAGATTAACCAAGTTCAGATGTGAGCCAGAAGCAGCCTTGAGCTTCCCTCCAATACCCTTGAAACAAGCAATATTGGTCATCTTTCATTCTTAGCACATGTACTCTCCCTCCTTCCCTCCTTCCCTCCCTCCCGCTCTTCCTCCTGCTCTTCCTCCCTCTCTTCATTCAAGAACTGTGGGACAATATAAAATGGTAACAACATAACATGCAGACAACTGAAAAGCCAAATGAACAAGAAAGAACAGGATATAAATAGTTGAAGTAATGGCTGTAAATACTTCAAAATGGGTGACAGACACACAACCACAGAACCAAAAAGCTCAGAAAATATCAAGCAGGATGAACACCAAAAATAAAGTTACCTAGGCATATTATACTCCAACTGAGGGAAACCAAAAGAAAAATATTAAAGGTCACCAGAAAATGAAGTCTTAAGGAAAATTTAAACATTTTTTGAAGTTAAAATAATGCAATTATTAAAACTTACGAGATGCAGCAAAAGAAGTACTTAGAAGGAATTTAGAACGTTAAATGCCTATAATTAAGAAAGCAGAAAGACATAAAATTAGTACCCTAAGCTTACACTTTAGGAAATTTGAAAAAGGAAAACACAGCTAAAACAAGTGGAAGAAAGGAAATAGTAAAATTATAGCTGAAATAATGAAATCAAAAGCAGGAAAACAATAGAGGAAATCCGAATCAAAAGTTGGCTCATTGAAAAGTTCAAATAAAATGGATAACCCTATAGCCAGAAAAATTGAAGAAAAAAACATAAATTACAATCAGAAATGAAAAAAGGTCATTGCTACTGATCCCACGGAAGTTAAAAAGATAAGGAAACACCATGAGCAACTCTATGCTCATAAGTGTAATAACTTAGATGAAATAGATGAATTTCTTGAAAGAAACAAAGCTTATTCAAGAAGAAATAGATAACCTAAATAGTCTTAAAGTGAGATCTATCCCAGAAAGGCAATGCAGGTTCAACATTCATAAATCATTATAATTCATATTAACAGACTAAATAAGAAATCATACAGATACAGAAAAAGCATTCTACAAAATATAATGCCAATTCATAATAAAAACTCTCAAAAAACTAAGAATATACAGAAGCTTTCTTCATTTAGTGAACATGAAACTCTTCATTTCATGAACAGTATTCATGAAAAATCTACAGCTAACATATTTAATGGTGGAAAACTGAAAGCTTTCCTGAGATCAGAAGCAAAGAATGTTCTCTTTTACCTAAACTCCTTTTTAATGTCGGACTGGAAGTCCTTGATGGTGCAACAATACAAGAATGAAAAATGGGCACACAGGTTGGAAAGCAAGTAAAATCGTCAACCCCAAGGAACCTTCAAACTAATTTTTGGCGTTAATAAGCAAGCTTAGCAAGGTTGCAGGTCACGGGGTCAATTGCGTTCTTATATGTCAGAAATGAATGATTAGAATTTGAAGTTTTTTTGAAAACTATGGTAGCTCCAAAAATTAAGTATAAATACAACAATGCATGTACAGGGTCTGTATGCAGAAAACTACAAAGAAATCAAAGATCTAAATGAGAATAGCCAAAACAATTCTGAAAAAGAAAATGCAGAACTCACATTACCCAATTTTAAGACTTACTATAAATTTACAGAAATCAAGAGTGTTGTATTAGTGAAAAGATAAAGTATCAATGGAATAAAAGAGCCCAGACAATGGTCTACTCAGTCTGATTTGTAACAAGGTGGAAAGGCAATTCAATGAAGAAAAGATAGTCTTTTCTTTCAATACACAGTACTGGAACAATCGGACTTTCAAAAGCAAAACAAAAAACTTCAATACCTCACATCTCACACCAAAACATTAGCTCAAAATGGATCACACACTTGATGTAAAACACAAAAATATAAAACTTCTACAAGATAACTTGGGAGAAAATCCTCGAGAACTTGAGTTTGTGATGAGTTTTCAGACATATCACCAAAAGCACAATCCATGAAAAAAATTAATAAATTGAACTTTAAATAGAAAACTTTTTCTCTGTGAAGACATTATTAAGAGAATGAAAAGAGAAATTACAGATTAGGAGAAAATATTTGCAAAATACATATCTGATAAATGACTTTTTATTCAAGATATACAAAGAACCCTTAGAACCTAATAAGAAAACAAATAACCCAATTTAATAATGAGCAAAAGATTTGTATTGGCATCCACCAAGGAAGATAGATGGAAAATAAGCATATGAAAGGATGCTTGACATCATTTGTCATTCAAGAAACACTAATTAAAAACAAAATGAGATAACACACCTATTAGAATGACTCTGCAAAAAAAATAAAATAAAATTGGCAATACCGGTTATTGGCAAGGATGTGGAAAAACAAACTCTCATTCATTGCTGATGGGAATAGAAAATTGCACAACTACTACGGAAGATAGTTTGGCAGTTTCTTACAAAGTTAGACATATGTTTATCCTACAACCTAGCCATCACACTCCTAGGCATTTGCTCGCCCACACAAGAATGTTTATAATAGTTTAATTCCTAATTGCCAAAAACTGAAAGCAACCAAGGCAAGATGTCTTAACCATCAAATAGACAAGACAAAGTGCAGTACGGCTATACAATGGAATACCATTTAGCAATAACAAGAAATGAACTATTAACCCACACAAAACATGGATGGATAATACATAGATTTCATGAACTGAAGGAAGCCAGATGTAAAAAGCTACATCATCCTGTGTAATTCCGATCATATGGCATTCTGGCAAAGGCAAAACTCCAGAGACTTAAAACCCATCAGTGCTTGTCAGAGGTTTTGGGGAGGAGGAGGTTATCTGTCTAGCGGATGCCCAGGCCACATCCTCATGATGGTGGCACTGGTCTCTATGGTACGTTCTGTAGCACTGGATACATGGTGCTACGTGCTGGTCAAAACTCACACGTTTATAGCACAAAACGTGGACCTTAATGTATAAAAGTTTTGAAAAATCCATCGGGAAATGGGGGATCTCAAGATGGACTACTGTGACAAACTAACATGTTACAGAGGTAATAGAGACCCTCCCTGCAGGAGTGAAGGACAGCGGTACTGACCTTTGGAAAGTGTTGTCTTGACTGGAAACTGGAAGATTAAAGACAGAAGGAATTCTACATCAACACTGTAACCTTAATAACTTATTCGTTTCTCACAGGGGTATAGATGAACCATTCAGAAACTGTTGCTGGATGGACTAAATAAACAGATGGTGGAAGATGGGGACAAGGTTTCTCACTATTGGAGGGAGAAGTTACAGATAATTAAGAGGCAAAGGCTACAATGAACCATGTGGGACTGGATCAGAGTCAGAGACTCCAGTATGAACTCATGGTTAGCTTTAGATACAAAGTAATCTGTTCAACAGACATTGTTAGGAAGATGAAAAGACAAACTACACACTGGGAAAAAAACATTTGCGAATCACACATCTGACAAAAAGGCTTATATCCATAATATACAAGGAAATTTCAAAATTTAGGAATAAGAAACCAACTCAGTAGGTGGTCAAAGATTTGAACATACCACTCACCAGAGAAGACATACACATGGCAAATAAGCAGGTGAAAAGATTCTTAACCTCATTAGTCATCAAGGAAATGCAAATTAAAACCACAATAAGACAGTGCTGGTTAAGATGTATGTCACCTGGAACTGTCATACGTTACTACTAGGAAGGTAAATGATAACAGCCAGCTGGGACAACAGCTTGATGGTTTCTTAAAGTTAAACATGCTTTTCTTTTCTTTCTTTTTTTCTTTTTCTTTCTTTTTTTTTTTTTTTTTTTTTCTTTTTTTTTTTTTTTTTTTTTAACAAAACGCAGTAATCTTTCCTAAGCATTTACCCCAGGTGAAATGAAAACTAGGTTTACACAGAAACCTTTACCTGAATGTTGGCAGTGACTCTGTTCATAATCACCAATAACTGGAAGCAGCTCAGGTATTTAACGTGAATAATACGTGAATAACATGAGATAAAGAACATGTGAATTTAACACGTGGATAAACGATGTTATACCCACAAAAAGGAATGAACTGCTGCACCCAGAAATGTAGATGGATAGGTGCCAAACATACTATGCCCAATGAAAGACAGCAGGCTCAAGAGGCTACACGCTGTGTGATTTCATTTATATGACATTCTTGCAAAGGCAAAGCCATAGGAAAAACAGATCGATCGACAGGGCTTCTGGGTGGGGGTATGGATCAGCCACAGGGGGGCATGTCAGCATTTTTTGGAGTGGAACTTTTTTATGTCTTGATTTTTTGGTAGTTACACAACTTTATGCATTTGTCAAACCTTGCAGAACTGTTCAGTACAATAAGTAAATGGTACTGTAGAATAATGCTGTGCCCAAAGGGTCTCTAACAAGTACCCTGTGAAACAGAAGCATCAGAAGTGAGTTCGATGGTGAAGGAGCCCTCAGAAGACAAAATGCCCCTTAGCCCTCTCCAAGTGTAGCCTCCCATCTCTTGGTCTGTGGACAGGAGGTATGGAATGGGTATGAAGCATGCAATTGCAGAAACTGGAATGCATGTGTTCAAATGCATATTCAGTGGGAAACATAAACAACCAAGTAAGAAGACATATAGCTTCCATTTCTCCCCTAGGAAGTCAGGATGCAGAAGCAGAGCTTTCCAGCAGATTTCAAGCAGTCAGAGGTCGTAGATCAGGGTCAAGGCACGATACTGTGGCAGGCTGCGTCACGGTAATGCTCACATGTAAGAGTTGACCATACCGGCAAAACAACAATCTTTGGTTTTCCTGTTTTCCCTTCTGCAACCACTTTCCTTTTCATGCTCTTTTTCCCCCAATTCATTTGAATTTTTCTCCTCTTATTGTTTGGCAGAGCTTAAGGGTCATTATTTTATATTAAACTGAAGAACGCAGGAAAGAACTAGGCTCGCAGTTCTGCATAAAGTGAAAGGTAATTTTTAAAAATGTTAATAGAGGACATGATGTGCTTTGGGAGAGTGGAGTAATTGGAGCATCATAGGCTTTGGAGAGGCTGGCAGAGTTTGAATGTGAGCATTGTCTCTTTCTAGCTAGGTGACATGGCCTAGTTATATAACATCTCAGAGCTTGCAATGCCATTCTGATACGGAGCTGCCTACCTCACAGGGCTGTTGTGAGAATTATATGAAAAGTTACACAAAGCATTTAGCGTTGTACAGCATGTCAATACTGCACTGCTATTATTATTATTGTAACTTGCTGTCATTATCACTATTTTCCCTCAAATATGACAGGGCTAAAACATTTTCCAAACCACTCCGGGTCTCCCCAGGGCTGGAGATGGGCAGGCCTCCCTTGGAAAGAACCTAAGTTCATCTGTCTTGGTCTCTTCAGTGCTGCTTCCCCACAAAACTTCCTTCTAATGCCATTTGCATTTTCAGAGGGTACTTGAGAGAGGCTGTGTAGATATATCATTTTTGCAGTGAAATACACCCTATGTAGCATACAGTGAGATCTGCAAGTGTGAGCTCAGGACTTGTTTGGGGTTGCTGCAAGACACAGAACTCAGATTGTACTCAGTGAAAGAAATGGCAGGCAGGGCCAACTGGGTTTAGTATCATGGTGAATGTTTTTGAGCAATGGAGTCAGGCTTGGGCTATATTCTATATCCATCACTTCCTAGCTATGTTGACTCAGGCAAGTTCCAGGATTCATCTAAGCCTCAGTTTCCTCATCTGTAAAACGGGAATGATATGTGACTTCAATCAAATGACATACAACCTCTTTATATAATACCTGAAACTTAATCAAGAAAGTATAGTTATAACATTTTACTATCAGTATCACCGTTTGTCATTTTCACATAAAGAAGTATTTTCGAATACTGAATTCTGCCCAACACATCTTTCTGTCACTTCCTTATTCACCATGTATTTGAGTCACTACCAGGGAGATAGAGGAGGCAGCAAGACACAGTCCCTGCTTTCATAGCATTTATAGAATTTTATTTTGGTGTAAGATGAAAATAAGGTAACAAATACATAACTTCAGGTAGGGATAAGATCTCTGATGTATAATTCAGCAGGATTAGGGTTTTGAGATTGAGATGAGGGTGGTCAGGGCAGATGTCCTTGAAGACTTTTCAGTAGAAGTCAGAACCTCATAGGAGCAGGTCAAGTGATGATCTGGGGAAGAAGGTTCCAGATTTGGAGGGGCTGGTAGGACGGTGGACTGGAGCCTGCTGGACCCTCCCCAGGCTGAGATTATCTGATTTGCTGAAAATGACTAACAGGCATCTTCTTGCGTTGTCTTTGCTCCCCAGTTTGTTCTGTTTCCAGATGAAACTTCTAATGTTAAATAACTCTGGGGCCTTGAAAGACCCAAAATAAAATAGAGGCCGAGTTTATTTCATTCTAGATTGACATGCAAATATCCCCAAGGACCTGGCCTGTGGACAGCCAGAGAGGAGAAGCAGAGAGAGCCCTGTCACAACCCCAGTGGGTGTCAGGAGAAAACCTTACCTTCTGCTAGTTTTCCCCCCTCAACAGTTTCATGGGGAAGGGGATACAAAGAAAAGCAAAGCTGTATTTCCAGTGTATTTTACAACAATGAAAAAACAAACAAAGCCCTATTTCCTGGGTAGCGAATAAAAAAACTAAACTTCAACTTGAAAAACTTCGAACAACAAGCAATTAACTAGGTGGCAGCAAAGGGCACCAAGAGAAAAGATGAATTGCTTGAAATAAATAAGGGCTGGGAACGAAAATGAAAAATGTTCCCGAGGTAAATGGACTATAATGCAAGGCGCTGTGAAATAAAGAAGCAATTGTTTAATGCAAAAACAATGGGAAAGGCATCTCACTCAAGCCGCAGTCATCGAGGGAGATGATAGGTGATTTTTTTAGCTGCTGGTTGAATGGCTGCACCTACTGCATGCCAAGTGCCTACCACACGTTTCTCTACTCATGCTTTGCAGATCTGCCTTGGAAATGCATCTTTTCTGACTCCCCCAGGCAGGATTACTTGCTCTGGATCTGCAGTGGCTCAGATTAAGGTGCTCTGCAATGTGGCTACTTATTTCTCTCACTAAATGGCATCCTCTGTAGGTATGAGCAGGGGTAGTGTATTTATTCATCCCTTAAAAATGCCTGTGCATTTTTATTCTTGTTAATTGGATTGAGATACTCTGTTAAAGCTGAGAGAAGGCAGGTGGAGACAGAAAGGAATTTGATTAATATTTATTAAAGATCTTCCATTACGTAGTTCAGATTCCAACAATTAACATGATAAAAATCTCTGCTTTCTGGAAGCTCAATGGGAGAAATACACATGAATAAGTCATTTCAGTATCATGAGCAAATGATAAAGTGGGGGATATCCAAGATACTACTACATGAGTACCTGGATTATTTTTCTTACCCAGCTGAGAACTTAGCAGGGATTTCTGAAAGAGGCAAGTCCTGATCTGAATTTCAGAAATTTGGAAGGACAAGCAAAAACTGACCAGACAAGGGGAATGCCGTGCAGACTCATGCACATGTGCAAAGGCCAGAGGGTCTGATTGAGTCAAGTTCCTTCTGGGAATAGCTATTGGAATGGTGGGAGCTTGAGGTGAGTGCATGAACACCTGATGGAACTGCCTGGGGATTAAGTGGGGTTGTGACCTCCGGGGCCAGATTAATCTGAGCTATTGGCCACATGGGCATGTTTGACTTCCTCCCCCTCACAGGTAATGGGGGACCATGAAAAGATTACAAGCATGAGGAGGTGCAGGAGGCATGATTGGAGTGACGCTTTCAGATGTCCTCCTGCAAGCCAGGTATGGAGTAGTGAGCAGGGCAAGACTGGAAGCACAAAGACCCACCAGAAGACTGAATAGGTCCCGATGAAATAGTGGTGGCTTTATCCAACAGTGGCAGGGGGAATGGAAACAAGTAGTTGGATTGGAGACAGATTAAAGGGTAGAATGAATTAGAATGAATCAGAATTGGAAACGTGTGGGATGTGGGGTTGAGAATAAAGAGGAATCCAGGATGTCTGGTGTTAAATTTCAGATTTGCATCACATCTATGTTTACATTTAAATATGAAATAGTTATTCCATGCAAGTTGTGTGAGATGTTTAGTAACTAAAAGTCACAGACCTACAAATAATTAGAGGAACCCTTTAGCCTGATCTCTATTTGTATCTAGAAGCAGGATGAGCTACATAATTTGCATACGAAAAGAAAATATGGAGCCCTTTTGTAAACTAGAAAAAAATGCCAGTAAACACACTAAAACATACAACTTGTTTTGCTTTCGAGGTCTCTTGAAATATTAGTGTTTTTGACTCACTAATGTCATTCTAGGCAAAGAAATTTTTAAGTGAGCACAACTTTTACTGTTCATCTTTATACAATGCGCAATGCCAGTTCTAAAGGCAAATATCAGAATATTTAACTTGTATGCAGAATCACCAAAAGTACAAAATTTGTAGCTCATTCATACAAATGGAATTTGTTCTTACCAAAGCAATGAAAACACTGCATGAAACCAACTCGACTGTCTATTTCACTTCTTAATATGCTTCTGTTTTAAGACTCTCTACCGGCCAGGCGCGGTGGCTCACGCCTATAATCCCAGCACTTTGGGAGGCCAAGGTGGGCGGATCACAAGGTCAGGAGATCGAGACCGTCCTGGCTAACACGTGAAACCCCGTCTCTACTAAAAATATAAAAAATTAGCCAGGCGTGCTGGCAGGCGCCTGTAGTCCCAGCTACTTAGGAGGCTGAGGTAGGAGAATGGCATGAACCTGGGAGGCAGAGCTTGCAGTGAACCAAGATCGCGCCACTGCACTCCAGCCTGGGCGACAGAGCAAGACTCCGTCTCAAAAAAAAAACCAAAAAAACAAAAAAAACCACAACTCTTTACTGTGGTTTACTGATGGGTAGGGAAGGACTGGAAAGAAAAGGAACTGTGGATTCTTACCCTTCCCTTTCCTGCCATGTCCTCCTGTTCAGCATAAGTGGTTAGCAAATACAGGGAAGTAACACGAGTAAGAAAGGCCACTGTAGGGTTTCTTGGTTCCTTAATCATCTTAGAACACCACTGCTGCCTTTTGGCTTTCCAAATAAGTTCTGGTCCCAATGGAAGTGGGGCTTCTCAGGGCTGCCAGCGCACCTGCTCACGCCACCATCAATGAAACCTGCTTTCCTTGTATCACTTCTAAAAGGCTCCCTGAGCTCCCACACACTGGGGGTCCACTGGAATTCTCTGCTCCTGGAAAATCATCATAAACACTCCATGCCAGTAGGGCAGCAAGCAACGGTGGACAGACAGTGCAGGTGCCTCCTCTGCTAATGCACACGCTCCACTGTCCCATCAGACTTCAGCTACAAAATACAAGCTCAAAGGAAAGAATTTCAAGATGGCAGCAGCAGAGCACTAAACCAGGACGGGCCCCTCTGAGCACGCAAGAGTTGCATGCCCCATGCCCCTGAAGTTGGGTCTGGCAGTAGGGAAACTGAGGCTCACTGACCTCACCGGATCTCATTAAGGCTGGGCCATATACAGCTGGTGAGCAGCAGAGCCTAGTCAAAGGTGTGTTTCTCCAAGTCCCTGGGTCTGGTATTTTTCTCCTACAGCATACAGACCCCCATCTTTATATCCAGGCCATTCTAATGGCCTGTTCTATTAATAGCCTCAGCTACTTAATGGAAACAACTAAATGTAAATACTTTAGGGAAGTGAATTACATTTAGCATATACAAGCTGCACCTATTCCTCAATTGTATTTTCATTGGAAGGAAGAGGTTTCCATTTCTTGCTCCAGCCGCGACCTAGATGGAGCTTTCTCTAGTCAGATTATGATGAGAGCAAATGGTAGATAAAGCCCTTTGTGTGCCTGGAGCCGTACAGACAGGACTCCCACTCTACACGCTAATGAAGGCCCAGTGGCATTGTGATTTATTTCCCAGGAGCACAGAGCTCATGGAGGGGAAAGGGAGGCTTCAAGGCTTATCTGCCTGGATGGAGACACCAGTGGATTCTGAAGAAAAGAATCCCATTTCTATCCAATCAGCAAGCATGCTCTTCAGAGGAGCGTCTTCATTATACCCTGTGCTATGTTCAGAGTCTAGGGAAAGAGGGATAAGAAATCTGAACACTTTGAAACGTGGAAACAGCAGACAAATGCAGGCATTCTTTCATTTACTCGTGCGTATTCCTATATTATCCCTTCAATCATGCATCGTATCTTCATATTTATGCACGCATTGAACAAACATTTCTGAAGTGCCAGGTGCCCTGCTAGGCCGTCGGTCTGCAGAGATGAATGCACACACCTGAGTTAGATGCTGCTTTTGAGCATCTTACAAGTTGGATGGGGAGGTCTGATTGGGATTATCAACTGGGTAGCATTTGCACTGGGCTTTGGGGGACGAGTAAGAGTCCACCAGCTAGACTAGGTCAGGAAGAGCACAGAAAGTCAAAGGAATACAAACAAAAGCAAGTATTCTTTTGGTCTCAGTGAGTACTGCAGTACTGGTAGACACAGAATTTGTTAGCATAGGTGAGACCTTTATGCTGGACCAGGGAGCATGATGCATATGAGTCCCGGTGGTTAGAAAACCGCTTTATTCTGAATCAGGATTTTAGGAAAACAACTCAAGTGGCATGTCTGAGAGATGGAAGGTTGTGGGGAGGACTGTGCTGGAGGGTGGCTGGCTAAGAGTGCCTAGCAGCAATGCAGGTAAGACACTGTGGCAGCAGCTGAGATGGAGAAAACTCAGGCATGAGGAAACTTCAGGAGGTAAACCTCAAGTTACCCAGCTCAGTGAGAGGAACCATCATAGACTTTGTTTTCTAAGCCAGCAGCCTGGGACTTTCCCCTTGTGGCCAATACAACACCCACTTTTATAATCTTGCTTAGCTTTGTTGCCTTTGAGATTCTGCTTACACGTTGGTTTTTGTCTGCTTGTTTGTCTTGTAAAGGGTTCTTCAATAAATCCCCGTGTCAGACTCAACTTCTAGAGAAGCCAACCTGAGTTAGTTGTATGAGAAGCAGTCCCAGGAAATAGAAATTCAACCCAAGTTAGTTGTATGAGAAGCAGTGTCAGGAGACAGAGATTAGGATGGGCTCTGGAGTTGGGTCACCCATCACTAAGCTGGAAATAAGGATGTATCACTCTGGGGAGGAGGAGTAGTATGGTCCCTGGCATGCTTTTGCAGCATGAACAGCAAGATGCTCACCTATGGTGAAATTGGATGGAATGCAGGCGGAAGGTTATACACTGGCTGGGAGAAATAGTCATGGACTGTGAGCATGTGGCTGTTATTAGGAGCAATTGATGTACTGAAGAGAAAATGACAGGCTCCCTGGTCAGTTAATCACTATAACATAAGGCAAAGCATGAAAGTCAGAGGGTATTGTTGGTAGCATCTGAACACACACTCATCCCTTGCAGCTGGAGAGCAGACCCAACTGACAGGCAGGCGTAGAAGTTAATTGTAAGCATGACAGGACTTCAGAGAAGCCTGAATAATCAGGTTGGACAATTCTGCTGTAACAACTTTGGGGTCACAAAAGGGAGGAGGGCTTGAGATTGGGTTGGGGACATCCGTGCAGATGCACTTACAAACCTCGAGTCCTCAGACTGCCCTGAACCATCTGCAACTGAAGAAACAGCCCCACCATGTAAGAAACTGCCATTAGAGAAAGTAACCTATAGGATACGCTTGCCCTCAAAATTGGCCCCACCACTGCCCCTGGCCACCAGATGCATATCTAGGATAAGACCCACAGCATGGCCCACCAGGGCTAAAAAAAAGGAAAGGAGTTGCAGGGTGTGGCTACTCTTTGTCAGGAGGAATTTAAAAAGGCACACTTGAGAATGCTGGATAAGAGGGGCAGATAATAAGACCAGTTAAATCCTGTGACAAAATCTTTAACACTCTTGTGGGAGACTTGAGGCATGGTTTTGATATCTGCCTGAACATTACTTGGAAACTTGGAAAAACTGGCCTGCACGAAATGAATTCCAAATGCAGAAACTGCTGTGGCTGGACTGTGGCAAGGAGGAATATGCAAGTAGGGAAGACCAGCACCACTTGAAACCTAGGTGGTGCTGACATACATAGACGAGGTGACCATAGGAGATGCTGTTATAGAACCAGGCTTCCCATGGCAACAGACATGAAAATCCCAGGGCAGCAGAGGCTGAGGGGGAAGCGCCCAGCCTTTAGACCTCAGCTGGGCATAATATGCCATAAAGGGTAGTGAGATTTGGAGGAACACAGGTCACCTGACCTTCATGGATCTATGGAGATGGAAATAAGGATGAACACTCCTGAGGATAAGACAGATGGGCCTCCAGCCTGGCTAATTTTTGTATTTTTAGTAGAGACAGGGTTTTGCCATGTTGGCCAGGCTGGTCTCGAACTCCTGACCTCAGGTGATCCACCCACCTCAGCTTCCCAAAGTGCTAGGATTATAGGTATGAGCCACCATACCCAGTTGAAACCACTGGTTATTTAAGAAAAATAAAATATAGGACAAAACAGAAAGTTCAAACAGGTTGTCAAAGGTCTGTGCAGGTCGTAAAATACTCATGAAGGAAAATTGATAAAGGGAATCTTATGTGTAATTAAATTGGCTATAATTAGATGTAGGTCTTTCTAAAAATTTAGTTTTGGTATTAAAAACACACTGATACAAAACTAAAAGGGCATTCTCTTATGTTAGAACTACGGGGTGTTTTTGAAGTATTGATTGGCTCTTAGTAAAATTTGCAAGACTTTTTTGTTGCATTCTAAAATCTATTTAACAACCATCTTCTCAACTGCAGACAGTTTCTATTTCTGCTACGTTTCTTTCTGAGATCCATTTTATTTCCCTAGTTTCAGGCTGGAAAAGCTGTCTTCCTTATTTTGAATGGTAATGTGATTTCTGGAGGTGGAGTTTTCATCCCGAAGCTTCTCGGACTTGGGTCTTGCCAGTTCCACTTTTGCTGCCTTTCGCAGCACGTGATTTGCGGGTCATGCATCTTTGCCTTCAACTCTTTCTTCTCCCCATGAAAAGGTGTATCTTTTAGCTTGGCTGGAGTGATCATTCTCTTCTGACTTTCCATCAGCTCTTATGACTTTTTCTCTCAATCTAACTCTGCTTTTACCTGAGACTGAAATGTTCTGTCTTAAAGGCTTAGAAAAACAACGTTTTCCCCCAGTATAACTTGATTCTTTCGTTTCTCTTAATACATCTGAATTGTTCCAAGTAACTAGGAAACTTCCCATGCTATTACTAAGAACCAGGTATTCTCCTGTTCAAGAAACTAGTTTTCTTGTTTATCTTCCTTTATAATATGGTGTACATTCATAAACTTGGACAAACTCTTCCTGTGTCTAATTAAATTTAAGTACCTTTCTCATCAAGTTCAACTTCCAGTTTATCTAAACGGGCTTCCCATAAGGAAAATAAATCGCATTGCAGAAGGGTTTGTTTTTACCTTTTTAGTGTCAGGCCTAAGAATCAAAGATTTTCTTATCCAGATAACTTTGTGTATTGTCTCTACTCCGTTTTGTTTTGTTTTAATTTGGGAAAATTGAGCTTTGAAAGGATTAACATTTCAAACATTCTTTAACATTATGTAGCTTTATTGCTTTAAAAGTCTTTCATTATCACTGGTTAAGTGAATATCAAGAATTTTGAGATTTTTTTTTTTTTTTTTTTACACATCTTTGATGGATTTCTCTAATATCTAAATTCCAAATTAAGTCTTTCTGCCCTAAAAGTTGAGATTTTCCAGTTGGGCCCCTGGAGAGCCTCAAAAGATGTATCTCTCATCTTGGAGGTATTAAATGATTAGGCTTTTTTGGTAAATTGGATGGGATACATTGTCAAATGATAAGTGATGTTAAATTTTTTTGCAGTTACATCTGTTATTGATATGAATGTATAAAATTGTACAAAACTTTTAGAAATCTAATATTTCATCAGTCATAGTTCTTGTTACTATGTTGTATACGACAAAAATAACCAAGTTTCCTTGGCAATTGCTGATTATAATGAACTCCCATCAGATTTTTAACTATGGCTATTTTATGTTTCTGTCATCTAATTATTGTTTTTTCTCTAAAGGCATCTGCCATCAGAATCATGAAAAGGACTTTAACAAATATTCTTAAACGTAAATTTCTAATAAGTTTAAGATCAACGAACTAAATAAACATTTTCCAGAACTCTAATAATCTGATGGGTTCATAAAACTGCTAATCAAGATCAAGCAGAACAAGAATTAATTACATGAGTTAAGTACCTGAAGATAATGTTTTTGATTTTTATTTGAAAAATGTTGTCTCTTAAATGTTTTGCTTTCCATAGTTAAGGAAATTTTTTCTTAAGCTATCTATAGATTATAATAATGTGGTAATATATACTTTTGTGAACAAAGATGGAAACATTTGCTTTTTCTGTTATCTCTAAAATTCAGAAAATATTTGTGAGTATTCTTATGGAAATAGGGTTATTTGCATAAGTTCAATAAAAATTTGCTGTCCCTTTATAACAGAATACAATTGAAAACACTTGCTATATTACCAAGACTGTGACTGAAATGTCATATTGGAGAATGTGCATAAAGTGGCAGAGCTCCAGGATTTCTGACTTTACAATAACGGAGTGAAATTATAACTTCCTATGAGGCCCAGGAGGAAACGTAGAATCTGCCTTGTTTTGACTATCCTCAAGAGATTTTTACATCTGAGATTGCTATGTGATCAACAGAGAGAAAAAGTTGTGCTTCTAAAAGAAAAACCATAATACACCTATAATTAGATCGTAGTTCTGTGCATTGTTTTTGAGTTCTTCTCTAGCTACAGACAAGACTAGATCCTGAATTATTCTAGATCCCTCCTCTCCAACTTTATTTCATGAAATTATTAAAACTAAAAACTGCTGTTTCTGAAGCCCTTGAGGATGAAACGCGATGAAATATAAGGAATATAGTGCCGTAGGTATGGGTCACACCAAAAGTTTGCCAAAGCAACCAAACCCCAAACCAGACATTCAAACTGCAAACCAGCATGAGAAGTTGACATTTTCATGCTGTAGGAAGCTTTTCCTAAGGTGTCAGAATAAGATTCCATATCATAATGAGACTCATAGGTCCCCTTGTATGCCACCTTTTTTACTTGGCAGAATAATGGTGTCATTGAAATGTCGTACCCGGTAGCTTCTGGTAATTTGACAGGAGCTAACCAGAAAGATGCTTTAGTCCACCTCGTGGCTGACTTTTGACGTCATCCCTAATATAACTTCTGCTCATTCTCTGCTTTAATTTGACCTGGTCGTGGGATACCTAATGCAGAATATTGCTCTATATTACCTATTGGTTAAATTTTAAAAATGTCTGTGCTATTGCTAACTCTACATGCTATACCAGGACAAATTCCTTCTGGGAAGCTGAGACCCATATGTATACAGCATCAGAAAACAAGCAACCTATTTGACAACAGATGCCTCCTAATTTCCTCTGATCATTTGTTGTATTCAGTTGGTTGATTTTTAAGCCCTTGGTTCATGGCTCAAAACCATTATGCAAACTGGGTTGTCATATTACTATAGTATATTTTCCTTTTTATATGTTGTACCTGTTACTTAAATTTTTTCAGAAGTACAACTCCTAAGAGAAAAATGCTGGCCCAAGCACCTTGAGATAACAAAAATCTATGGAGCAGATGAAATTGAACTTAATGGATTCCAGGTCACAGCCCGAGAGCCACTCCCTTTGAATCTCTCTTGTTGCTCAAATGTGGCTATGAGAGTTTTGACATGGACTCCCTCCCAATGGGACCAGACCAGCAACCCAGCACAGGCCTATCGAGGCACTGAAGAATAGTTGAAACCTAACTACAGAATGATTGATGCTTTTGGAGAAAGACTTGATCAAAAGAAGAAAATGTGAAAGTTGTCAGAATCAAAATGAAGTAACTTGTGGGTTTTCTTGTTTTATATGTTTTTAAAAACCTGACAAATAGAGCTGGGGAAGCCTATGAAGAGATGGTTCTTATAATTCCTGACAAAAATTCCTGATAACAAAAACTGTCACAGGAGACTGCAAACAGCACAACTTTGCCCAAAAGCCTTTGCAACCTTATACAACACAAAAATTATTTCTGCAGTGACATCTATCCAGCAACTACCTGTCCAAACTTGTTATCAATTCTTATAGCCAAGCATGATTGTCTCCATTATGTAATCCTCCTCATTTTTCTTTTAGAATTCTTTGTCCTCCTATACTGTCTTGAATAACACATAGTTTACCATTACAATGTGTGTATTCCCATTGCAATGCCCTATTCCCAAATATTTTCTTTTAAAGAAGTTATTTAGGTGGCAATGGCTATCCTCCCTCTGTACTTCTTCACATCATCTTCCCTCTGCACATGCCTTTCTCCGCGCAAATCTTCCTTTTACCTAAAGGATACCAGTCATTGGATTAGGACCCACGTTAGTAATCACATTTTAACCTGATTATTATCCCTGTAAATATCCTATTTCCAAATAAGGTTACATTCTGAGGTTACTGGCATTAAGACTTCATCATGTCATTTTTAGGGGGGTGATGGGGAAGGCTTAGAATGTAACCTTTGACAATAGAGACCCAGCAAAGTAAATCAAGGGTAATATCACATGCTGCACATACTCTGATTAAACTTTATGCATGGAGAGGGAATGCAGGGAACAGGGGAAGCCCTGACCTAGCCTGGAAAAGGTAGGGATGCCTCCACTAAAGATCATAGCTGCAGTTTGTTGTAAAAGAATAGATGTCAGCTAAAAGGCAAAAGAAAGGAATGATATTTCAAAGATAGACAAGGAGAATTGTAGCTAATTTGGAAGTTACTGATGAGGCTAGAATGACGAGCAAACATCAGATTATGAAATTGTCTTACATACCATAAGGAGGAGCTCTGGGTACAATTCTGAAAGAATGGGGAAGAAAATAATTATAAGTTGTGAGTATAATTAGAATTGATATTAGAATCTTTGAAAGAGCTGAAACAACATTATACCTTGGGGTGATTTTAGCACTCACCATTATTCTCAGTACAGATAAGATTTTTGTTTATGGCAACTGTCTCTCTGAGGAAAAGTACCATAAGCTAAATTGACCCAAATCAATTGAGACTTTTCATTAGACCAAATGTTTTAATAGTAAATTATGTGCTTGTTTGAGAACTGAGAATAAATGTTGTAGACATAGGGACACAAATGAAATTTTAATTAACCAAAACTCATTCTCATGTTCTCTACAACACAAAAGTTTCTAAATTATAAAAATAAGAAAAAACAGTGGAGGAAGTCAAAATAGCCATCCATGTTGAATTTACCATGACAATCTTATCTATAACTTTTTTCTTTTTTTTTTTTTTTTTTTGGAGATGGAGTCTTGCTCTGTCACCCAGGTTGGAGTACAATGACACTCCACCTCCCAGGTTCAAGCAATTCTCCTGCCTCAGGCTCCCGAGTAGCTGGGATTACAGGTGTGGGCCACCACGCCTGGCTAATTTATATATTTTTTAGTAGAGACAGGGTTTTGCCATGTTGGCCAGGCTGATCTCAAACTCCTTACCTCAGATGATCCACCTGCCTTGGCCTCCCAAAGTGCTGGGATTATATGTGTGAGCCACTGCACCTGGCCTATAATTTTTTTTAAAAAAAGGTCATAGTCTTTCATGTGTTACCCCCACTGCCCCCAAAATTCATATGTTGAAATCCTATTCCTCAGTACCTCAGAATGTGCCCTTATTTTGAAATGGAGCCATTGCAGGTCATTAGTCAAGATTAGATGAAGTTATACTGGAGTGGGGTGGACCCCCTCATCCAATATAACTGATGTCCTTGCAAACATTTGGATATGAGACATTCAGCTTGAGAATTGAATATGAATATTAGAGACAAGGGACTACCAGAAGCTAGGAGGGGCCAGAAACAGGTCCTTCCCTAGAACCTTCAGAGGCGCATGGCCCTGTCAACACCGTGATGTTAGACTTTTGGCCTCTAGAACCTTGCAACAATACATTTCTAGTGTTAAGGTACTTGGTATGTGATATTTTGCTATGGCAGCCCTAGCAAACTAATGTTGCAGAAACAGTAATATGTTGCTTGTCCAGACCCTATAATTCAGGCAGATGGAGCAGTATTTAAACTTCAGATCCAGCAAACCAATGGCTTTAGTTATATGTTGATTGTCACAATCTATTGTTTTAACTTTGGCAGCCTAGCAGAAAAAATGGCTTGGCAACAGGTGTCATTTAAAAGTCATTTCATTAGAAGGTTCTTTTACTTGGCCACAAAGAAGCCTTTGAGGACTTTAGCTAGAGACCCCATTTCAAGATGAACCTCTGAGTCATGGCTCTGCACACACCCTGAGGAGACAGTACTGTCTCCAAACCCAGGTAAGGAAAGTCATTCCTCACAATGGGAAAACAAAGAAGATGACATCTTTCTAAGGCTTTTAAACCTTATGCCCCAAATGGGTAATGTTTTCTTTATTTTTTAAACTATAAGTTCTAGGGTACATGTGCACAACGTGCAGGTTTGTTACATATGTATACATGTGCCATGTTGGTGTGCTGCACCCATGGTAATGTTTTATTTAGCCTTGAATTGATCAACAAGCTGCCTTCTGGTGTTCTGGGTAAATGTCCTGACTTTAAGTTGCTGAAAAGACGGTTCACAGTTAACTTGGATGAATCAGAGCAAATGCCTCTTGAAATACACCCTCCACCAAGTTTCCTGGGTATGCATTTTGGTTTTAGTTTGGTGGGTATTTGATATTTAGTATAAAACATGAGATTTCATTTGGGTAGGTATTGGTTTTTTCCATTGAATATTTGGCAGGAAGGCAGGATTAGCATCTATGATGGTTAATTTTATGGATAAACTTGACTGGGTCACAGGATGCCCAGATATGTGGTTAAACATTATTTCTGGGTATGTCTGTAAGGGCATTTCTGGAAGAGATTCACATTTGTTTTGATGGACTGAGTAGAGCAGATGGCCCTGCAACAGGGGGAGAGTGGGGAGGTGTCATCCAATCCCTTGTGGACCTGAGTAGAATAACAAGGTGGAGAATGGGAGAATTTGCTCTCTCTACCTAATTGTTTGAGATAGGACAGTTTCTCCTGCCTTCAGAACTGGACTTCAGAACTGGACCTCCTGCCTTCAGAACAGGACCGTCAACACTCAAGGTTCTTGGGTCTTCAGACTTGGACTGGAACCACTAGCTTTCCTAAGTTTCCAGTTGCAGATGGCAGATCATGAGGTTTCTCAGCCTCTATAATGATGTCAGCCAATTCCTCATTATATATCTATTTTTAATGTATATGATATATATATCATATAGGAATGTATCATATATATCATAGTAGGGAGATATATATATCTACTGGTTCTGTTTCTCTGGAAAATGCTGATACTGCCTCCAAAGCCCTGCTTACTCTATAATTATAAGCTTTTTGTCCTATATATTTTGGCGAAAACTTTGAGAGTAGAAATAAATCACCAAAGCTTTAATACTGATCTATTTCATTTATATCTTTATCCCTTAATTCATTTATCCAAACGCACACACAAAAATGTTGGACTCCAGCTACATGCCGGCCACTGAGTCAGGAATGCAGAGATATAACGTACAGGGATCCAGCCAGGGCACAGAGATGGATAATGCACAAGTTACAGTCCCTGCCCACAAGCAGCTCTTGGGTTGGCTGAGGAGACAGACCCAATAAACGTAAGGGACATAAAATATTCCAGCTGCTGTGACATCCTGCCTGCCGAGGGATGGAGGGCACTTCTGAATGAGACTTGTCCTCCTCATCCTTAAACCAGCCCAGGGGCCTCACTCCCTTCCCATGTCAAGCTGTGTAGAAGACCTTCTGTGTCCCCAAGTTTCCTGGATGGATAGGGAAAGTGATGGATAGGGCCGGGCATGATGGCTCATGCCTGTAATCCCAGCACTTTGAGATGCCAAGGCAGGTGGATCACCTGAGGTCAGGAGTTCAAGACTGGGCTGACCAATATGGTGAAACCTATCTCTACTAAAAACACAAAAATTAGCTGGGCCTGCTGGCGTGTGCCTGTAGTCCCAGCTACTCAGGAGGCTGAGACAGGAGAATCGCTTGAACCTGGGAGGTGGAGGTTGCAGTGAGCCAAGATGGTGCCACTGCATTCCAGCCTGGGTGACAGCACAAGACACTGTTTGAAAAAAATAAAAATAAAGTGATGGATGGAAATGCTGGTTCTCCCACTGGATTGGGAACTCTTCAAGGACAGCCCTGGATCTTATTCATCTCTGTATCTCCAGCATGAAGATCAGGCCCTGGCACATTTTTGGCCAGAGGTAAACATCCGGTTGAACAAAGCAAGCCATCATACCTGAGTGGAACAGTAGTAACTGAGCCTAAGGACAAGGGCTGGGTGGAGGGAGGTTCCAGATGTGCCCATAACCTACATAGGGTCCATGAGCAGCTTTCCATGTGAAGGGAAAATTTTAATAAAAGTACTTATTTGCATGTGGAGGTTTTGCACATAGCCCCTCAGCTCCAGCCACTTAGATGTGCAGATTCCATTAGTTTACAATCCAAAAGCCAGTCTCAATTTCTCCATTGCTGAAAGAACCCTAATTTGACTTAAAATATCACTGTGCCCATCCCGAAGGGATGAGTTGTGGTTGACCTATGTCTACTCCAATTACAATAATCCCATGTCTAACTTTCCTGGCCTCCAATAAAGCTAAGGATAGCCACGTGATCTATAAAACAGCAGAGATTAGCTGCAGTTGTACTGAGAAAGTGTATGTTTTGATGTTGTTGTTTTGAGACAGAGTCTCGCTTTTGCCACCCAGGCTGGAGTGCAGTGGTGCAATCTCGGCTCACTGCAACCTCTGCCCCCAGATTCAAGCGATTCTCCTGCCTCAGCTTCCCGAGTAGCTTGGATTACAGGCATGCGCCACCATGCCTGGCTAATTTCTGTATTTTTAGTAGTGACAAGGTTTCACCGTGTTGGCCAGGCTGGTCTCCAGCTCCTAACCTCAGGTGATCCACATGCCTCAGCTGCCCAAAGTTCTGGGATTACAGGCATGGGCCACAGCACCCTACCAAAAGTGTATGTTTTTGATTAAAAAAAAAAAAAAAAAAAGTGGCTGGTCATGGTCCCCACCCACTTTCTAGGTATTGAATGTGGATGTGACATCTGGAGCTGCAGCAGCTGTCTTGCCATCACGTGAGAAAGACCAAGAGAATCAGGAAAGTGTGGGCCCTGACATGAATCAATACTATCTATCTCTAGGCTTTTTGTTTTGTGAGGAAAAATAAACCAACTCTTATTTGTTTCAGTCACTGAATTTGAGATGTCTGTTACTGACAGATGAATACATGTATAGTATTGTGCCCTTTTACCTCCTCAGAACCCCACTTCCAAGATGACTGAATGGATCTGGGGACCAAATTTTCTCCTGGATTTCCAAATCCAATTAATGAGGGTCTGAAGAGAAATGCTTCATTCTCTAGTAAAGCAGCAACTGACTAGAGCACTGTTGTCACCATGAGCCTTGGATCCAGCTGGCAATCACTTAGGAACAATCAGAGAAATAGTGTTCTTACTGAGAAGAGAGAGTTAGCAGGCCTCAGGATTGTATCTAATTAGCTATTGGTGGATTGGTTTTCTCCACTGAATAAAATGAGGGATAAATGGCTTACTATCAGCCTGACCACTGGGAATTATCTTTTTCTAGGGATCTGTTGTTGTTGTTTTTTTTAATCTAGTTACTTGCATTTCTCTCAGATCTTGTGTGACTAAAGCCCTCCTAGAATCCTGGAGGTGAAAAAGATGCCTTCACACAGGAGTGAGCTCCCTGTTCCTAGAAGCAATCAAGCAGATGCTGGATGCCTGTTGCTCATGGCTGCTCCTCTGAGGAGAACTTTGTAGCTGTGAGGTACAGCGATTCTGCAGCATCTAATATCAACTTGTGTGGCCTGTGGTAAAGCCCTTTTAACCAACTGGGGCTCATTTTCCTCCGTGGCAAGATGGGAATATGTGTGTTGTGAAGATGGGAGGAGGGGGAGGCACAGGTTCACACAGGACGTCTTTGAGAACCATCACCTCCAGGTACCCTCAGTGCTTTCTACAGAGCACACAGCCATTCCCCATCTCTGCTCTTCCTGTGTCCCTATGTCTGAGTTGCCTGACTATTCCTCCAAGGGCCAGGCAGCAGAGGAGGGTGTGAAGGTGGAGAGAATGCCCTCTGGGCACTGATGGGCACTTTGCAGAGAGCAGCATCTTGGGGGCGTAGATTTCTTTTCTCACTACACATATGAGTAAACCAGTGCTCAGAGTTTTAGTAGTTGGAAGAGGTGGGCTGTAAATATATCCTTCCAAATAGACAGTCATATGTTAAAATTCAGATGTATTTGAAACCTTGGAGTGGAGATAGCAGGACCTAAGTAGGGGATCAGCAGGGCCCATAGAAACAAGGGAAGGATGCTGGGACAGCCCCACTGGGTACCAGGCAGGAAGCAATCATGGCTCATCCATCACCTCACAGCAGCCGCTGCTGAGTGCAACTAACCACAGACAAGATGTATGACATCCAAGTGGGAAGGGGAAGAGGCGGAGGAGGGAAGAGCTGAAGCAGATGCCCAGCAGACACAAGGTCCAGTTCCTCCGCTGCTCTGAGGCCAGCCAGCCAACACCAGGATTGGTAGGAGAATCAGTGATAATGATCTCAATGGCATGAGGGACTGAGGGTTAGAGAAGATCCCGTAACAGATCACTATACGGTGATGAGAAGATCCCGTATAGATCACTATACGGTGGATGACAGGAGGCAGCTCCACGAGGCTGATGCACTCCCGAGCTCACAGAGCAGCCACATAGTGGGTGGCATCGAGCACAGGCCTCTCTGCCTTCTGTTTTGCCATTAAACATCTGTGTGTGTGAAGATCTTTGAGAACCTGAGCTTGTCTTCCAACTCCTTTAAGTTTTTAAATCTAATACTATTCTGGGAATTCATTTGCTAATTTATTCAATCCTTCATTTCTTCATTAAGCAAACATTTATTGTGTGCCTGCTAAGCACCTGGAACCGAGCTGAGAACTGGAACTCAGTGAAGGACAAGCACTTGAGGCCCTGCCCTCTGCAGCATCCAGCCATTTGTGGTGTTTCAGTCTGTGTGCATTGCTACAAAGAAATACCTGAGGTTGGGAAATTTATAAAGAAAAGAGATGTATTTGGCTTATGGTTCTACAGGCTGTACAAGAAGCATGGAGCCAGTATCTGCTTGAGAGTTGCCTTCACTCATGACAGAAGGGCCAATGGGAGCTGAGCCAGCATGTTCAGATATCACGTGGTGAGAGAGAGGAAGCCTAAGAGAGGGGAGGGAGGTGCCAGGCTCTTCTTAATAATCAACTCTCACGGGGACTAATAGAGCAAGCACTCTCATTAACCAAGGACAGCACCAAGCCATTCATGAAGGATCCGTCCCCATGGCCCAAGCACTTTACCTGGCCCCACCTTCAACACTGGGGATCAGATTTCAACATGACATCTGGCAGGGGCCAAACAAACCATATCTAAACCATAGCACAGGGGAAAGGAAGGCAGGTCTACACCATTTTGCTCATGAAAGTCATTAAGACAGGAGTGGAAGGAGCCATCTTTTCTCCAGGCTCAACTTCCCTGGCCCCAAAGTTCTCTCACCCAGAAATGCATGCAGAATGACAAATAGAGTGAATGGTAAGATGTAGATCTGAAACAATCTCTCTCTGCCTCTCTGTCTCTCTGTCTCTCTCTCTGTCTCTCTCTCTCTCTCTCTCTGTCTCTCTTTCTCCCTCTCCTTCACTGCATCACAATCCTTAGCAGGACGTCTGGTACTTAATGATTGCTCAAACAATACATACACATGCTGGTTTCTAAGGCGCTCTCATGAACCAGCATTGCATTATCAATTATCAATCTCCTTGGCCATCATTATTCATCTCCTGTAACCTTCACAGCATCCCTATGTTGTAGGCATCCTAAAGCTACTGTTATGAGGTAAGAAAATTAAGGCTGAGAGAGCAGCTGACTTGTTCGAGGTCAACAGCTAGTGAGTGATTGAAACAGCATTCAAACTCAATGTTCTTCCAGAAGTTGCATCCTTCTTCACCAAATTACTCTGCATCAAGGGAAATCATACTTCTAAAATCTAAAAGAATGTACTCGAAGATGTTGACAGTGGTGGCATTTTTGTCTGGTTTTGGTGTATCTGTATTCTCCTTTCCCCAAAAAATAATTGTTCATGGGTATAAATTACTTGTATGATTTCTTATGCAAGTCTAACACTTGTTACAGTTTGAGCACATAAGTGCCCCATAATGGAGATAATAGCCACAATTTGCTCAATTGTTAGAAAATTAAACAAGATAAAGTACATGATGAGCTGACAGTGCTTGGTTTGTGATAGGCACATTACGATTCCTCTTGGAAGAAGGAGAGACCATGTCTCGGCTCAGAATTGTCTCCACAGTAGGTACCAGAGCACTCACTCTGGGAGGGATTTTTACAGACCCCACACCTCCTCAAGCTGGAATAGAAAGGAAGAGAACCTGCAGCTGAACTCATTGCCCCTCCTACCTCCCAAAGATATGGTAGCACCACCAGGACACTGGAGATGAAAGGAAGTTAAAGCCAGGCTGGGGGGACCCCTGTGGAGACCCCAAGACTGGGCCCTGCCAGGGCTGACTGCTGGGTGTTCCTCAGAGGCATGTTCTGGGTGCAGCAACTCTACCTCCTCTCGTGTATGAACAGCTGCACATGCACAGGCTCCAAGAAGAATGCTTTTGTGGCCAGTGGGCAGTAGCTGGAGTCCCCACCCAGCCAAGAGGGAGAATGTCAAGACAGAAACGATCACTAAGGGGCTTGGGCTTCTCGAAAGCCCATTGATGTGAATCAGAAACAGGAAGAAAGAGAAAAGAGTTGACAGAACACTTCCCTAGATGGAAAAAAAGCCCCATGCAGCCTCAAAGACAGGCAAAAGGGGAAGGGAACTTATATTTTAAAGCACCAAAGGAGTATGTTACAGCCTCTGAGTTAAGGTGTTCTAGTCTCTTTGGCCTCAGTGGATTTGCACAGCAACCCTGTGAGCTTAGCATTTTTTACAAATGGAGGCCCAGATTGGTTAAGTGACTTACCCAATATCACACAGCAGAAGTGGCACAGGCAGGATTAGAACCACAGTTCTGACTTGAGTGCTGGCTCTCATATTCCCAATGCAGCAGCAGGCTGCTTCCCGGCGAGCACCCACCTAAAGGTCATCTAGCTGCACTGACACCGAACACCTGCTTTGGTGTCTCATTGCACCCTCACATACTAAAGACAGAGCTGAAGTCATTAAAGGTTTTTGGATGGAGAAATTGGTCCCCAGAAAATGGAAATGACCTGCCCACAGTCACAGCCTGTTACTCTGTTCTCACATTACTACAAAGAAATATGAGACTGGGTAATTTAAAAAGAAAAGAAGCCAGGTGCAGTGGCTCATGCCTGTAATCCCAACACTTTGGGAGGCTGAAGTGGGTGGATCACAAGGTCAGGAGTTCAAGACTAGCCTGGCCAAGAGTGAAACCACGTGTCTACTAAAAATACAAAATTAGCCAGGTGTGGTGGCAGGTGCCTGTAATCCCAGCTACTCAGGAGGCTAAGACAGAGAATTGCTTGAACCTGGGAGGCAGAGGTTGTAGAAAGCCGAGATCTCACCACTGCACTCCAGCCTCGGCAACAGAGAGTGACTCTGTCTCAAAAAAAGAAAAGAGGTTTAATTGGCTCACAGTCCTATGGCAGCCAGATGCATAACACAGGCACCTGCTTCTGGGGAGACCTCAGGAAGTTTCCAATCATGGTAGAAGGCAAAGTGGGAGCAGGCATGTCACATGGTGAAGGCAGGAGGAAGAGAGGCGAAGGAGGTGCCACATACTTTTCACCAGATCTCACCAAGAACTCAGTCACTATCATGGCAACAGCACCGAGGGGATGGTGCTAAGCCATTCATGAGGGATCCACCCCCGTGACCTAGTCACCACCTACCAGGCCCCACTTCTGACACTAGGGATTACAACTCAGTAGGAGATTTGGGATGGGAACACAGATCCAAATGACATCACAGCTCCTGTACAGAGCAGCACTAGGAACAAAACGAGGCCCTCTGATTCATGATGCAGAGCTCTTCCCATACAGATGATGGTGCCCAATCCACACATCTTTTAGGGGGTGGGTAGTGGGGAGCTGGTGTTTTCAGGGGAGAGAAACGCATTCTTCAAACTTTCTCCAAAATCTTAAATGTAGAACAGTTTCAAGGGGCAGGGGCATGGCCTTACCCCACAGTCTCTAAGGAGCTCCTTGGAGCACTAAAAGCCTCCATCCTGGTCCTTCATGCAGTCTGAGCTGGAAATCCCAAGAATAAAGCCTGGCAATCAGCCTTCAGATGCTAATCAACTACACTGTGCCAGGAACCCTGTATGGGCACGGTACCTATAGCAGGGTATATAAACCTCGCAGCAATCTGGCAGGACACCCTTTCGCCTGTATTTTACAGACTTAAAATTCAGTTTAGTGCCTGCCTCACCTCACCTCACCAGGTTGGGGCACAGACAAATGAAGGCACCACTTTGGTGATGTCAGGGAAGCACTGCCTTGGCCACAACAGAAATGCATCTCAAAGACGAGGGTCTGCATCTCTACATTGGCTTTGTCAGATGTAACCCAGCACCAAGGACAGCGCCTGGCACATGTCAGGTGCTTAATAGACACAATCAAAATGTGAAGGATCCTGGTGCTCTGTGGCCACCTCTGGCATGTTTGGAAGCACTTGTACATCTTCACATTCAAGATCAAGGTGTTACCGACTTTTGGGCCGCTCCCCAGTGATCTTAGACCCTTATACTGTCGAAGCCACAGCAAATCCTTACCTCCAGTCCTTTAGGCTGGAAGGGAGGGGGTGTGTGTGTGTGTCCATGGTTCCCAGTATAATCTGAGCATGACAGGATTTTAATAAAAGTTTCAGAGGCAGCCTGATAGAACAGGGAGAGTATCACCAGGAGTGGAAAAAATATCCTTAATCTGCTGACAGCTGTCCATACAGGGCCCCGAGGCGTCCTCTGTCTCCATGTCTTTATCTGAAGAAGCAAATGTCTAGCAAGATGTGTGATGAGTGGTGAGTCCAGAGGAAGAAATTAAGCCCTGGGCCTGCCTGAGCTTAGCAGGCCCTGGTAGCACTATCTGTCTTCACCTGGTGCAGAGGCACACACCTGCTCACTGGGGCCAGGCAGGAACCAAGGCACAACTGAGCAGAATATGCTCCTCCCTACGCAGTCAGGAAAGAGGTTGAGTCTGCCAGCCCTAGGTTCAAGCCCAGGGTTCATCTCTTGTTTGCCAAGGGACTTACCTACAAATACTTTCCATCCAGCTTCATGTGAAAATCAATTTACATCTGTGAAATTCCCCCAAGATGCCGTGCATGCACCACAAGCTTCATTCATTCATTGGACCCCCAATTTTTACTGAGTTAAGTCCCTGGCACTGAAGATCAGTACAAACCCGGCCACAAGATAATGAAATGGGCCTGGCCAACCCTGGCCTGCCTGGGGGAATGATCTTGACAGCATCAACTTGTCCCAGATGTCCCCTGAAACCCCAGTGAAGATACATGTGCACTGTTGTGCACTGTGGGATCTTGAAGGGGAATTTACCGGGGCTGGAGGTGGCTGTTTGGCAGCAGCCCTTTATAGGCCAGATGTGACTGGAACAGTGGAAAAGTTTGAGAGATCAAGGCTGGAGCTTCTCTCTGCCCGGGTGACCCCCATACAGCTTTGTCCCTGTCTATCACCAGCAGACATGCCCTGGATGTGAGGCCTAAGGAAACTGTATATTCTAGAGCTGCTGGGTCTTGCAGTGGATGGAGATGCTGAACTTCCTGTGTTGGTTTCCTTTGTAAAGGCTGAGTGAAGGCAATGTCTTTTGAAAGTCCATCATGCCTACAAGTTTGCAAACCCCAGTACGCTGTGTGTGTCTATACAGAGGGAGAAAGGCAGGTCCCTGCCCTCCAGGGGCTCATATTCTAGGGGATGTAAACTAAAGAAAGGAATGAAGACATAGGTTAAATGATCACTGTTAAGGAACCGAGCAGAGTATTGTGAGGTGTGGGCTGCGGTGGGCACTTCACACAAGGTAGGTGGGTCAGGAAAGTCTGTGGAGGGGGTTGTCCTTCCTTAGCCAAGAGCTAAGGACGTAAAGGAGCCATAGGACAAGGATGTTCAAGGTGGAAGGACCAGCATGGGCCTTGCTGATATCACAACAAAAAGGAAGGGGATGAGATAAGAGGTAAAGGAAGGAACACTGCCAGGGCCTGGTCACACAGGGTCTTGTCATCCAGGCACGGAGGGTGACGTGTGTCCTTGTTGTAAGGGAGCCGAGAGTGGGCTTGCAGCAGGGCAGTCTTTTATATCCAATGTATGCTTTCAGAGGTTCTTCCAGCTGCTGAATGCAGAGTGGTTTGTGGGGCATAGGCGTGGAAGCAGAGAAATTTGGCAGTGGGCGATCTCAGTGCGGTGTGATTGTCATCACTGGCTGTAATGTGGGGTATTATAAGCTCCAGTTCCAGACACCCTGTAATTTGAGATGTCTCTGGGCTTCCTCCTCCCCATGGGCCAGGCACCAGTAGGTGTCACCAGAGACTAGGGGAAACTTTCACTGTGGGGGACAATGGTAGAGAGGGTCTTGCAGAATTCCTGCTGAATCCTGGAGATTTTTCTAGAGCATTAGCTCCAACAAATGTACAGAAACACTAAGTAGCTCCAGGATTCAAGTGAGAAAACTGAGGCTCGGTAAGGTTTCATGATTCTCCCAGCAGTAACCTGTATCACAACTGGTGCCCTCAGAATTCAAGCTGATGCTTGATACCCAAATCCCCATCTTTCTGACACAGGAGACCACTGCAGGAGGACTGACAGCAAAACTCCAGACCAGTGCAGAGTGAGAGGAGCCATTTCTTCTGAGAAGCTAAAGTCAAGGGAGCTTCTAGGGGCATCAGGAAGTATCTCTCTGCTAAGCATAATTTGTGGGACTCTGTCTGATGATAGCCAGGGATGGTGGGACCCACAGGCAGTCCTAGACCAGTGGCCAGCAGGAATGAGAGGGGATGCCCTGTCAGGAATGTTAGACATTTATGTTCTGTTAGGATGTGACAATTGAGCTGTTAGTCTCACTAAACAATGGACAGAGAGCTAATGAGCTGGCATTTAGTGAGAATCCACTCTCATGCCAGCCCATGCCTCATCAAATCCCTTTGTTTATGAAATATTTATTGAACATCTGCTAAGCAGACATTCTCCTCACTGCTAAGAGAGCAGTGAAGAAAGAAGATAGAAAATGTTGCCCTCTTGAAGTTCCATTTCTGCTTGCTGGATGATTTTGGTTTGTCAACAGCTTTTCGGCTGGGTTTAACTTGCCTCATTTTACAGATGAGCAAACTGAGACTGAAAGGTTAAATCGTATGCCCAAGGCAGAGCTGGGACACAACAGAGGATTCATACACAGATATGGCTTGGCTGTGTTCCCATTCAAATCTCAACTTGAATTGTATCTCCCAGAATTACCACGTGCTGTGAGAGGGACTCAGCAGGAGGTAATTGAATCACAGGGGCTGGTCTTTCCCATGCTATTCTCACGATAGTGAAAAAGTCTCACTAGATCTGATGGGTTTATCAGGGGTTTCTGCTTTTGCTTCTTCCTCACTTTTTCTCTCACCGCTGCCATGTAAGAAGTGCCTTTCACCTCCCACCATGATTTTGAGGCCTCCCCAGCCATGTGGAACTGTAAGTCCAATTAAACTTCTTTTTGTTCCCAGTTTCGGTTATGTCTTTATCAGCAGTGTGAAAATGGACTAACACGGTAAATTGGTACCAGTAGCGTGGGGTGTTGCTGAAAAGATACCTGAAAATGTGGAAGAGATTTTGGAACTGGGTGACAGGCAGAGGTTAGAACAGTTTGGAGGGCTCAGAAGAAGACAGGAAAATGTGGGAAAGTTTGGAACTTCCTAGGGACTTGCTGTGAATGGCTTTGCCCAAAATGCTGATAGCGGATATGAACAATAAGGTCCAGGCTGAGGTGGTCTCAGATGGAGATGAGGAACTTGTTGGGAACTGGAGCAAAGATGACTCTTGTTATGTTTTAGCAAAGAGACTGGCAGCATGTTGCCCCTGCCCTAGAGATTTGTGGACCTTTGAACTTGAGAAAGATGATTTAGGGTATCTGGTGGAAGAAATTTCTAAACAGCAAAGCATTCAAGAGGTGACTTGGGTACTGTTAAAAGCATTACATTCTAAAAAGGAAACAGAGCATAAAAGTTTGGAAAATTTGCAGCTTGATGATGCAGTAGAAAAGAAAAACTATTTTTTGAGGAGAAATTCAAGCCGGCTGCAGAAATTTGCATTAAGTAGCAAGGAGCCTAACATTAATCCCCAAGACCCTGGGGAAAATGTCTCCAGACCATGTCAGAGACCTTCACAGCAGCCCGTCCCATCACAGGCCCAGAGGCCCAGGAGGAAAAAGTGGTTTTGTGGGCCAGGCCCCGGGTCCCCATGCTGTGTGCAGCCTACGGATTTGGTGCCCTGTGTCCCAACCACTCCAGCATGGCTGAAAGGGGCCAATGTAGAGCTTGGGCTGTGGCTTCAGAGGGTGGAAACCCCAAGCCTTGGCAGCTTGCACATGGTGTTGAGCCTGTGGGTGCATGGAAGTCAAGAATTGAGGTTTGGGACCCTCTGCCTAGATTTCATAAGATATATAGAAATGCCTGGATGCCCAGGCAAAAATTTGCTGCAGGGGTGGGGCCCTCATGGAGAACCTCTGCTAGGGCAGTCCAGACACAAAATGTGGGATCGGAGCCCCCACACAGAGTCCCTACTGGGGCATTGTCTCGTGGAGCTGTGAGAAGAAGGCCACCATCCTTCAGACCCCAGAGTGGTAGATCCAATGACAGCTTGCACTGTGTGCCTGAAAAAGCTTCAGACACTCAATGCCAGCTGGTGAAAGCAGCCAGGAGGGAGGCTGTATCCTGTAAAGCCACAGGGGCAGAGCTGCCCAAGACCATGGGAACCCATCTCTTGCATCAGCATGACCTGGATGTGAGATCTAGAGTCAAAGGAGATCATTTTGGAGCTTTAAGATTTGACTGCCCTGCTGGATTTCGGAATTGCATGGGCCTTGTAACCCCTTTGTTTTGACCAATTTCTCCCATTTGGAACAGCTGTATTTACCCAATGCCTGTACCCCCATTGTATCTAGGAATTGACTAACTTGCTTTTGATTTTACAGGCTCACAGGCAGAAGGGACTTGCCTTGCCTCCGATGAGATTTTGGACTGTGGACTTTTGGGTTAATGCTGAAATGAGTTAAGACTGGGGGACTGTTGGGAAGCCATGATTGGTTTTGAAATGTGAGGATGTGAGATTTAGAGGGGCCAGGGGCAGAATGAGATTTGACTGTGTCGCCACCCAAATCTCAACTTGAATTGTGTCTTCCAGAATTCCCACACATTGTGGGAGGGACCCAGGGGGAGGTAATTGAATCACGGGGCCCAGTCTCTCCCATGCTATTCTTGTGATAGTGAATAAGTCTCATGAGATCTGATGGGTTTATAAGGGGTTTTCCACTTTTGCTTCTTTGTTTTCTCTTACCGCCATGATGTAAGAAGTACTTTTGCCGCCCACCATGATTCTGAGGCCTCCCTAGCCATGTGGAACTGTAACCTGTAACTCCAACTAAACCTCTCTTTCTTCCCAGTCTTGGGTATGTCTTTTTTTTTTTTTTTTTTTTTTGAGATGGAGTCTCACTCTGTCACCCAGGCTGGAATGCAGTGGCGGGATCTCGGGTCTCTGCAAGCTCCGCCTCCTGGGTTCATGCCATTCTCCTGTCTCAGCCTCCCAAGTAGCTGCGACTACAGGCATCTGCCACCACACCTGGCTAGTTTTTTTTATTTTTAGTGGAGACGGGGTTTCACCGTGTTAGCCAGGATGGGCTCCATCTCCTGACCTCGTGATCTGTCCACCTCTGCCTCCCAAAGTGCCAGGATTACAGGTGTAAGCTGCTGCGCCCAGCCTCGGCTATGTCTTTATCAGCAGTGTGAATACAGACTAATACACACGTAGGTCTGGCTGGCTCTCAGAAATGACGTCTTCCTGTGGGAGTGGGATAGGGGTTGCAGTCAGAGATGGGAAGCCTGACCCTGCAGGGCTCTGGGGAACAGCAGGCCCACGGTTCCCACATGAGTCCATCCTTATTCCACTCTTCTGACCCAGCTCTGCCTCCAAAGTGCACTTAATTCTGTGGTCTGTCCCTTCTCAGAGCAAGGTGGTAGGAGTGAGAACCACAGGACTGGAAAGCAAGGCACCTGGGTTCTCTCTGTACCTTTCTAGTCCTCAGTTTCCTCAGCTATAAAATGGGCATACTACCTGCTATGGAGGATTGTGTAAAGATGTGTAAAATGCCCAAGCTTGTCACATCATAACTCACAATTACTATGTGTGGGGGAATTTGGCTAAAAAACTTCAAATATATTATTTCATCTCAGAGCAACTCTGAAGCAAATACAATTACTAGTCCTGCTACATGCAATAACACAGAGGTGCAGAGAGGACCTTGCTTAAAGTCACACAGCCGGCCATGGCAGAGCTGGAGTTTAAACGCTGACCATAGGGTTTCAAAGGTGGTGCTGTCACCCCTTGGCTCTCAGCCTCTCACGCAGCTGGTGATCCACATGGTGGCTGCCCTGGCTGACCACCTCCAGAGGTGCTGGGGTCTCCACTCATCGAGCACAGGAGTCTCTGGGCCAGAAAGACCCCCAGAGCCCACCCTGCACAAGCTCTGCCTCACCTCTCCCTTGAACACTTCTGAAAACAGGGAGCTCACCACCTCCTGTGGGAGGCTGGCCATGTATCCAATGTTACGGGTAGATTTTATCCTGTTGTAACTTTCCTGAATTGCCCTCTGTTCCGCCCTCTGGCCCTTTGTGTATAGGGCTAGATCAATCTGTGTCCCCAAGAAAGCCCTTCTGAGATGTGGGGTCCTGCCTGTCTCCCCAACCCCACACATGAAGTGTCCTTGGTATCCTGGCCTCGCAGTCACCTTTTCTGACCCATTGTTGTTCACTCCTCCCAGCTCAAATGTGGGAGTCAGTTCCCTCCCGTCCCTGCTCAGGCAAGATGCCTATTACAACTGGGGGTACCCCAGGCTGGCTGAGGTACCCAGTGGGGGAAGGGAGTGGCAGGGGCAGGCCACAGCTCGAGGGGGACAAAGACACACGGAGGTGAGAGAGGTGCAGAAAGCAGAATCTCAGCCAGGAAGTCTGCTCTCTTCCCTTTGGGGCTGGGCTGGTGCTCAGCCACAGACGACACAGGCAGTCATGCTTTCTGACCCCTCCTGTTGGGGAATGTCCTTGACTTTGTGGGGGATGTTCTGGCATTCTCACAACTTCCTTGGTGAGATAGGCCCCTAAGTAGGGACTCTTACCAAAGCATCCCGAGTACTTGTCACTCCTTAGTTATCAAACATGATCCCATGATGTCAATACAGTTGACAGACACCAGACAGTCCCTATCTCTTCCAACAATTTTGTTATCAAGGGCAGCAGAGCAGTTCCTCTGATATTCATGCATCACCCCAAATTGGTCAGTTTGTTATTTGTTCTCTTCAAAAGCTCGATGGCACTTGGCTACTCAATTCCATTGTCCTTATATTACTATTTCTCCTGGAGTAGGATCCTCGTCACCGGACAGCCAGTGTGGATCCCAACTTTAAAACTCCATCTTGCTCTTGAGAACCACTTCTGCCACAGACCCCACATGCACACCACACGTGCACACTGTGCTAAGCCTTGTTCTCTGTGTACCTCTCAACCTTGCTGCAGAAAACAGTCTTGGATGCTGCCCAGAGAGTTTGTATCCCACAGAGCAGGGTCCCTGATATCTCATAAGTGGAAAACACAGCAAGATCCCCAAACTTTCAGGAGGGATGTTTCATTTGTCCCCAGTGAGGCATGCAGAGATGGAAGCTGGTGGAGGCCCTGTGCGGAGGCAAGCCCTTCCTCCTCCCTGTCCCTGGATTGGCTGTTTTCAGAATGGACCCCAGCAGGTTGCTACAGATAAGGCTGCCTGATCAGTGACTCAGGGGTATCACCTGTTAGAACCACCAAAGTCTACACCAGTAAGGGTAGAGACCATAGATCGTCTCCAGGCAAAAATTCAAGTGGTCTCATGGGAACACAGTCCAGGACATCATGAGAATACTGGACTCAGGTTTTGTGAACTCTAACGCTATTTTCAGCCATTCTCTTGCTTGTCTTCACACCAATAGGACAGGTCTCTACATGGGGTTGGTCTACCCAGCTCTTCCTCTCTCCTGCTTGCAATTCTCAGAACAATCCAAGCATGTACCAAGAATGCAACATCGAGAGATAAGGAGAAAGTGTCTGAAACACCCTGGACTAGGTCCTTGTTTCTCTTAAGAATGAGGTGTTCATCACTTGGACTCTGGAAGGGGAACATCACACACCGGGGCCTATCATGGGGATGGGGGAGGGGGGAGGGATTGCATTGGGAGTTACACCTGATGTAAATGATGAGTTGATGGGTGCTGACAAGTTGATGGGTGCAGCACACCAATATGGCACAAGTATACATATGTAACAAACCTGCACGTTGTGCACATGTACCCTAGAACTTAAAGTATAATAATAATAAAAAAAGAATGAAGTGTTCTGTAACACTTGTGCTGAGCAAGTCCACTGGTGTCAAGGGAATATAAACCCAGGACACTTGTTGGGCCCCTCAGCTGGGGCGCAACATGGGGCACATACACAAAAGACTCTATCCACCCTGAGTAGCTTTCCTCAGCTGGCTTGCCCTGAATCCCAGCCTTCTGTTTGTTCTTTCTGCCTACCCATCAGGAACACATCTGTTCAGCCTGCTTAGTGTGAGGGCTCTGTCTCACTGGATTCCTGCAAATGGTATAGTTGCCAGAGCTCCTTTCACTGCTCCCAGCTGTCCTCATGGTGTTGGAATGGCTGCAGCAGCTGGTTTTACTCTCAGGCCCTGCCAGACTTAAAGACCTTTGCAACATCAACCTCCTTGGCAGGGAAAAGGAACTGATGTGTGTTGCACCCCTAGTGAGTGCCATGCCAGGTACTTGAACAGGTGCTTCACATGCTTCACCGTCTCTATCTTGGCTATCCTAGGAATTCAGTTCCCACTTCACTGAAGAAGATGGCTGTGCTCTGAGAGGCTAAGCCATTTGCCATCAGTGGTAGAATGAGCATCTCCATGTGAAGTCCTCTGTTTGCATCCCCTAAAGCTGCCTCCCAGGGAAGGTGGGCTGGAGGAAAGGGACAGACAGTTGTTGATAGCAGGCACCTTGCTGTTTCTTCATTGTGTGTATGTGTTGCTTGAACCTGGAAAGTATGTGTTCCAACCCACCTGGGCTACCTGCTGGCTCTGTGTCTTTTAAGCAATCTTTGAAGCTCTATGTGAAATGAGTACAATGATGTATCTACCCAATTTCCTCTTCAGGTTGGCCATGCTGGGGAAATTGGCTTGTAAGTGACTAAACATCATACAGAGGGAGGGGTTTTCTTCAACTCTCTGCTGAGATTTGTCATGCAGACTTGGAGAAAATTTCATCACCCACCCCTCTGCCGGCCAAATTACTCACTTTCACACAGTGCCACAGCCTGCCCTGGACCTTGTGAATGGTATTGAAGGCTGAGATGGGAAGGCATGGGCAGATTTGGGCTCAGATGCAGTCTCATTGGCTCTTCCTTCAGGGCCCACACCCATGCCAACCTTTTAGTGGCACTTGGGGGAGGTCACGGTGGCCACCAGGCAACTCCAACATAGAAGATGCTCTTGGAACATCCCAGAAGGCTGAAGCGGTCCAGCTTGAAGGCTGCGGTGGGGTGGTGCCTATAGTGCCCCGTGTCCCTGGAGGTGCAGCTGGGGCCATGCTGGACCTTCTCAAAGTCCTCTTTAGCCATGCTGGAAGACACAGGTCTGAGATGAGGACCAGAGTATAGTGAAATTTTACTAGCAGAGCTTAAAGGAAAAGAGAGAGTCAGGACAAATGTGAAATGGGATGTGCAATGACAAGCAAGGCTACAAGGCGTGCATTTTGAGGTCAGAGAACTGGGTCCATTCCTTGACACTTGGAGCCTTGGCTTCCCCAACCATCTCGTGGCATATGGAGAAAATAACAGCGTGCACACAGATGCTGAAAATGTCAAAAGATAATAAGCATTTGCTGAGTACCTATTAGGCACTGTTAATAATGTTGATGTTGGTGTTGCTGTTATAAAATTGACTTTTTCTTGTTACAAGCATAAAAAGTGTTCCTACGTACTCAGAAACAATCACTGCTAATACAAAAATGTATGTTTTCAGATAGTTTTCTATTTGTATATGGTTATGTGTTAAAAAAAAAAAAAAAGGAATATACCATATGTACCTCTACATAAACTGCTGTTTCCTCCAGTTAATTTATCACAATCACTTTTCCAGCTCACTAGACTCGTTTCTACAATGCCGTTACGATGACTGCAGTGTTTCATTCTACGGATGGCACACACTATTGGACTCATTTCCAGTGACTGACTACATAAGTGGTTTCCTATTTTTATATTAGAAAGAGTGCTACATTATAAAGTATTAGAGACCACATTTCTAGTACTCGTGCAGCAACCTGTGAGGTGAGCCTTATCGCTCTTGTTTTGCAAATTATGTTTTGGAAGGTGTGTTTTAAGCCATGTAGCATCACAGAGACATCACATCAAAGGGTTGTTACAGAGAAGCCCCAGTCCCACCTTTCCCTGCATCTTGAGCATAATGATATCCTTGACAGCAGCAGAAAAGCCTTAAGACACCTCTCACAAGTTGCTACACACCCCCTTTCATGCCCCCTGCACCCCACAACCACTCCACTACATATGTACCCCACACCACTCACCTGTACTGCACACACCACACCCACACCACGCACACATACCATGTACACACCCCACACCACTCACCCATACCACACACGCCACACCCACACCACACACGCACACCACGCACACCATGCACACACCCCACACCACTCACCCGTACCACACATCATACACACATACACTCCACACCACTAACCCGTACCACACACACCACACCCACACCATGCATGCACACACCCCACCACTCACTCATACCACACACCACACCCACACCACGCACACATACCACGCCACTCACTTGTACCACACATACCACACCCACACCACGCACACACACCATGTACACATACAGCCCCTCCCCCGCACTCATACAGTGGAATTGCAGGCAGCTCTTAAAATGATGGCTGTAAGAATGTATGTCTAATTTCCAACATGAGAGATAATTTCAAATTATTGTGGATTGGAAAGCAGATTAAAAATCTTGTGTATAATATGACCATCTCTTATTAAAAAAATATATTTGTGGCCAGGTGCAGTGGCTCACATCTGTAATCCCAGCACTTTGGGAGGCTGAGGTGGGTGGATCACCTGAGGTCAGGAGTTCAAGACCAGCCTGGCCAACATGGTGAAACTCCATTTCTACTAAAAATACAAAAATTCACCAGACATAGTCATCCCAGCTACCCAGGAGGCTGAGGCCAGAGAATCACTTGAATCTGGGAGGTGGAGGTTGTAGTGAGCCGAGATTGTGCCTCTGCACTCCAGCCTGGGCCACAGAGCAAGACTCCATTCAAGAAAAAAAAGAAAAAAGAAAATATATTTATATATCTTTGTGAGCGTGTGTAATTATGCTTGGAAGAATATGCAGGAGAAAATAATGCTAATATGTAGAAGGGAAGGATTGTAAAAAATGTTTTCCTTTGTGCTTTCTGGCATTTTCTAAATATACTGTGCAAATAATTTATTAATGTCAAAAAACGAATAGCAACGAAGCTACTTTCACACGCACGCTTGCATGTGCGTGTGGATGTGTGGACAGGCTTTCCAAGTTGGTCTCAGGTCCATTCCACTCTTCTTCCTTTCCCTCTGTATCCTGCTGTTTTGTTTACTTAACAGCTTTATTGAGGTACAATTTGCATTAAATAGAATTCATTAATTGTAATTGTAGTTTGAGATATGACAAATACACATAGTCATGAAGCCACTAACACAATCAACTAATATGGGTCACGATAAGAAGCACTTTCATCCACCATACAAAGCTCACTCTGATCTGTTGTTCATCACTATGTATTCTCAGCATTGATCACAGTACTAATCACAGTATTGATCAATGCTTTCCATGTGGGCTGGTGGAAAGCTAAAATCTGTCATCTTGCTATTTATTTTCTGTTTGTTCCATCTTCTTAAAATTTTCTGTTTCATTTTATCTCTGATGACTTAGCTCTACCTCTTAGTTTTGTTTTTTGTAAGTAGGCATTCAGGTTTTTGAATAATATTATATCTCTGACATAGAACCTTAAAACCATCCGACAGTGTACCTCCATATTGCTTTCCTGGCTTTTACACTATGGTTTTTATACATTTAACTTCTACATTTGTTTTAAATCCCATAATTAAGGCTACTTTTCCTTTAAACATGAATTATCTTTTGAATGTGTTTAAAAATGAGATAGTATGTTTTGTCGCATACGTACTACTTATTCTTTCATTCCTCTGTGTAGATCAAGTTCATTTGGTATCATTTTCCTCCTGCCTGAAACATGTCAGCATTTGTCATAATGCAGATTTGCTGGTGAATGTCTGAAAATTCTTATTTCACTTCTGAAAGATATTTCTGCCAGTTATACAAGGCTAGGTTAATTTTTTAAATTTTATTTTACATTTTAAGACATCACTCTATTGTCTTCTGATCTGCTTAATTTATGGTTAAAAATGTTTTGTTATCTCTTTGTGTGAAATGTGTAAGAAGCTCTTTTCTAGAAAATTTGGTTGCTTTAAGATTTTCACTTGATCACTGATTTTTTAACAATTTGGGTGATATGTCTCATTTTTTTTTTCTCTTGCTTTGGAGTTTGTGAATCCTCTTTCTTTGGGTTTATGTTTTTCATCAATTTGGAAAATTGCAGCTATTATTTTTTTCAAATACTTTTTCTAGCTGCTTCTAATAACTCGAATTGCATTTATACGAAACATATTCCTATTATGAAAACACCCTTGATCCTCTGTTCACTTGCTTCCTGCTTTTTCCCTCCCTGTGCCTCACCTGGAATGGTTGCTGCTACTGTGCATTCAAGCTCACTGGTTGTTTCTTCAATGTTGATTTTGTTGTTAATTCCAACATATATTTTTCACTTCAGACATAATAGTTTTCAACTCTTCACTTTGTAAAGATATTTTTAGTATATCTTCCACTTCTCTCCTTATCCATGTTTTTCTTCCTTAATATGTGGCACAATCTATAATAACTGTTTTAATGGCCCTTTCTGATCATTCTGTCATCTGTTATTCTTTTGTCTGTTTCTGTTGAAACAGATTGATTTTTTTTTTCTCCCAGTCTTGATTATATTTTCCTGCTTCTTTATCTGCTTGGCGAGTTTCTCTGAGATCTAGATATTGCTTTGGTGCTGAATATTGTGGTATACTTTTAAATAGTGTTTGACTTTGTTCTGGGATGGGGTTAAGGTATTGAGATCAGTTCAATCCTTTTGAAGCTTGCATTTCAGCTATGTAATGGCAGGACCATTGCAGCCTTTAGACTAGAGCTAATTTACCTGCACTACTAAAGCAATATCCTTGGGAGGATTCTTCCAAATGCCCCAGGGGTCTTTCCACATGGGCTGGTGGAAACATAACCTATTCCAAGACCTGTCTGAGTTCCAGGGATTGTCTGCTCTTCTGATTTCCAGGGGGTTCTTCACTGATCTCTTCGCACAGAGCCTCAAATGCCTGCCCAGATCAGAATCAGCCAGAGTGACGGGGCTCCCCCTGCAGACTGCAGGTTGTCCCATTGCAGCGCTCTTCCCTCTGGCATCCTGCCCTGCAGGTGTTTTTCCCTCCACCTCCCAAACTCCTTTCTGTGTTCTCAGCTTAGTGTGACTGCCAGGTGCTGTCTGGATGCCCCTTTCCCCTCCTGCCTTCATATATAGTCATTTGTCTAGTTGTTAAAGGTGGAAAGTAAACATGTTCAAATCATGTTAACATCTACATTCTGTAAAGCAGAGCTAGAGCCTTTAGCAAAGTTGGTCATTGATAGAATTAGAGTGTTTTGAGTGTGTTTAGTTATCACGTTGAAAGATAATCGAGTTTTTCTTCTTGACAAGAAAACATATCCTTTTGTCCTGGGGAGAATAACTTCTCCAATGCTTTTAGGATATTGTGGCTGAGGGCCTGGCAGGTCTCAATCGTGGGGGTTAGATAATCTTAGAGAAAATTTGTTTTAAGCCTCCAAAGGGTTCATGAGTTTGGGAAGCCCTTATAGCCAAAGAACTCTTTAGAGTTTTTAAAAATGGTTTCCTGGAGGCCCAGGAATGGCCCAAATTGTGAGTGTGTTCGAATAAAGTGTGAAGTGGCAAAAACATTCCTCCAAGAGGCCAATCAGGCATCCTGGCCTCTGGCCCCTGTGCTGACTTCAGGGGTGGTTTGAGATTTGAAAACCCCAGTGTATCCCTCTGGGAGTCCAGCGTCTCCCCTCTATGAAGAAGGCAGCCTCTACTGTCCTTGAAAGTATGTAACACTGTGTCCACACATCGACGTGTGAAGGTCCAGTTCTCTAAATTTTCTTGTAAAACTGGATATGAAGTCTCCTTGTATGTACAAGAGGGTGTTATAAATTAAATTGCATCCCCCATAATTCATACACCGAAGCCTTAACCCCCAGTACCTCAGAATGATGTTATTTGGAAATAGGATCACTGCAGACACACTCAGAGAAGTTGAGCTCCCACTATAACATGGCGGGCCCTTAATCCAATACAACTGGTATCCTTATAAGAAGGGGAAATTTGAGCACAGACATCTACATAGGAGAATGCCATGTGAGAGTGAAGGCAGCGATAAGGGTGATGCTTCTGTATGCCAAGGAACGCCAAAGCTTGCACAACACCGGAAGCCGGACAGTGAGCGCAGACCGGATTCTCCCACAGCCTCAAGGGAAGCAACCTTGCTGCCACCTTCGTCTCAAACATGTAGCCTCCAAGGAGACACTAAACTTGTCTTTAAAAGCCACCAGTTTGTGGTACTTTGTGGCAGCCAAGGAAACGAATGCAAGAGAGACGTCCGTAGTACAATACAGATTTCACTAGCTAGACGCCTGTGAGGCTCAAAGAACAATTCATCATCATGTCACTTTTTTATCATAAGAAAACTGTTTAAGTTATATGCATACATTTGAGGACTTTGCATTTTATTTTGAGGCTCAAGCATACTAGCTTGAACTTGAAGAAACATTAACCTGAGTTCCTCATCCAGTTTTCTGTGTAAATTAATAAACATCTCTGCACTTCCCCAAAGTGGGGAGAATAATGTTAAAGTGTTAATGTTGTGTAAAAAAATAATAATTCTTATGAAAGAGTCCAATGATCACACTTCCTAGAGTCCCCACACTTGTGTGTTTCCTCCCACAGTGGATTGGAGCTACCTTCCTGGACCAGTAGGATGCAGTGGAGAGAGCACCCTGCCACTCCTACAGTCCAGGCCTTGAGAGGCATTGAAGCTTTTGCTTGTGCTGTCTTGGAATTCAGCCCTGATGCCACCTTGTCATCAAGCCAGTCCAGCCTACTGGAAGATAAGCAGCTGCATGGAGGAGAACCAAGGGGCACAGCCAACAGCCAGCACCAACTTCTGACATAGGGGTGAAACATCATGGACCTTCCAGCCCAGTTACTCCTCCAGAGCCACAGGAGGGAACCCAGGAAAAACCAGCAGAGAGGCCAGCCAACACATGGAACTGTAGGAAATAAATCCTTGCCATTTTACATGCCTGCCTCATATAGGCATGTACAATAACAAGGATCATTTACATGCCTTCATAATACAATATTATAGGTATGTAAAATACTTATGCCACATGCAGGGAGATGCCCTTTCCTCCCAGCAAGTCGGTCCCACAGCCCAACAAATTCCTCCCGCCCCACCCAGACTCTGTCAGGAGAGCCCTGCCATCTGAATCCACCCTGTTTGCCAAGTTCCAATGTGTAACACAGTTCTTAGCAAAACACATTGGATTTGGGTTTTGTTATGTTTTGTTTAAAGCTTTCTCCCAAATCCACATGCACACAATTGGCTGGGGTTTGTCAAATATCTGCTGGATCCAAGCTTGCAGCCTCTATTATCCCACTCCCCATCTGGATGGCAGCTCTGTACATCAGCTGGCTGAGTTCTGCCTATCTAAGAACCCTTCTTTCTCCCTATATCCTCGGTTGCTTCTGCGGGGTTGGTGCCTCAAGCTTCTGGGCTTGGCTATAAACATTACAGGGAGGCTTTATTTGGAATGCCTCCCCGTAAGTAGATGTGACTAACTCCATTGCAGTCATCTGAGGCTTGAATTCCATGGCATTTATCTGCATCATGAAGAGCCAGATCCATCATGGTACCTGTTCCAGGCCTCTGTTGGAGCTCCTAGCACACACGCTGCCAGGATTCGTTTGTGTTTGTCGTCCCTTCCAGCCTCTGGTCTCTTTGAGGCAGGGACCCTGCTTCACTGGGATTGATACCACCAGAGCCCAACACAGAGCTCAGCCCATTCGTGTTAATGGGAGGAAAGGAGGGAAGAGACAGCGAGGAACGAAGGAGGGAAAGCGAGGTCAGGAGGGAAGGAATGAGGAAAGTTTGGCCCATTCAGAGAAATAGAGAATTGGGAAGATTATTCAGCCTCCAAGTACCCTAGGACCCACTGCCGTATTTTTTTTTTCTTTTAACAAAAATAGGTCACACTCAGTAATTGCTTTTCCAGAAATGGATATATATTTTTTATTTTTTGTTTGCTTTGTAAATCATCTAAGTTAATTCCCAGTCCTACCTTGTGAGAAAAATGCCACTATTTCCCTCATTTGATAGCCAAAAGATACTTAACTGTTTAACTAAGTTAAATAATCAGGTCAAACACATAGCAAGCAGTACAGGCACTGTGATTTGAACCCAGGGAATGGAAAACCATAGCCCGTGCTCTTCATCAGATGGCAGCTACATTGCATGTCATCTTCTCTGCTTAAAGGAACACTTTGTATGCAGTAATGTTTTTCTCCAAAACTTTGCAGTTTGTGTCAAAATTTCAGATAAACTTCCATTGCTGGGAAGAGAGAATGAACATAATTTTCCCTTTTCTTGTCTCTAAGAAAACCTGAAAACCCTGAAAACCCCGAATGTTATATATAACATTGGATTTGGGTTTTGTTATGTTGGGTTTGTTATGTTGTGTTTAAAGCATTCTCCCAAATCCACATGCACTCAATTGGCTGGAGCCTCATGACCGAAGCAAGAATGTGACAGTGAGGTCCCCAGGTTTTCATTTTGACTCAAAAATCTTAGACCAGATATGGGAGAAACTGGCAACTCAGAAATGCCGGTGAGTAGATATACGAAAAGAGCTCAACAACAAAAAAGCCCATTCTCTTTAACCTGATGACCAGGCTAGAAGCAGCCTAGCAAGCCAGAAAACTGCTCTATTCCAGCCAAAAAACACAGGAAAAACTGTGGCCTCATGTCTATCCCTACCAGCAAAGTCCAAGGGGACAATCTAAGTCCTTTCTTGCCAGGACATAGGGAAGCATCCCAGTCCTCCTCCTTCCTCCCTGCTCCCTACCAGGGTGGGGTCAGAGGAGGTCAAGCAGGAAGCCAAAACTTTCATCCACACCGGGCACTAGAGACCCCCTCACGGTGTCAGTGAAGACACCATGTGGGGAGCATGTATGTGTCCCATGCTCAGAGTATAGAGGTGCCATCTCCCTTGGTAGGGGCCTAGTGAAGAGTGTGCAGACATGAGACCAAAAAAATTCATGGAAGAACAAACTGAGGCATGGGCACTATCAAAATTAATAGCTTTTACTCTAACCAGTCTGGGTAACGTAGGGAGACTTGGTATCTCCAAAACAAAGAAAAAATTAAGTTAAAAAAATTAAAAGATTAGCCAGTCATGGTGGCATGTACCTGTGGTCCCAGCTACTCGGGAGGCTGAGGTGAGAGGATCACTGGATCCCAGAGTTTCGAGGCTGCAGTGAGCTGTGATTGTGCCACTGCACTCCAGCCTGGGTGACAGAGCAAGACCCTGTCTCAAGAAACAAAAACATTTGCCAAAGACTCTGTTAAAAGGATGAAAAGACAAACTATGTACTGGGGAAAAAAATATTTGCAAACCATGTATCTGACAACAGACTCATATCTAAAGTAAACAAGGAACACTCAAAACTCAACTAGAAAAACAAACAAGCAATCCAATTAGAAAACAAGCACCAGACTTGAGGAAATATTTCACCAAAGAGGATGTACAGATGGCAAATAAGCACATGAAAAATTTCAACATCATTAGCAATTAGGGAAATGGAAATTAAGAGCATGGTGAGATATCACTACACATTTGTTAGACAACTCTTTTTAAAAAATGACAATACCAAATGCTGGAAAGGATAGAGAGAAATTGCTGATGGGAATGTAAAATAGTACAACCACTACAGAAAAGAGTTTTACAGATTCTTGAGAACCTAAACATATGCTTACCATATCACCCAGCAATTGTACAGTGGGGCATTTATCCCAGAGAAACAAAAACCTATGTCCACACAAAAATCTGGACATGAATGTTCATAGCAGATTCATTTGTAATATCCAAAAGCTGGAAATAGCCAATCTCCTTTAAAATTTGAATGGTTAGACAGTATGTTATCCATACTATGGAAAACCACTCAGTAGAAAAGGAGCAAACTATTGATATATGCAACAACATGGACTGATTATGCAGAGTGGGAAAAAAGCTAACCTTGAAAGATTTCCTACAGTATGATTCCATTTATCTAACATTCTTGACAAAATTATAGAGATGGAATTATTGGTTGCCAAGGGTTAGGGATGGTGGCAACAATTACCTTTAGTCTTCCATTTATGAATTATTCTATGACTTAAGCACTATTATCAGCATTTTGGAGAAGATAGTGACTCAGGTTATGTAACTTCCTCAAAAAAATGGAGCTAATGCAAAGCCAGGGCTGGGATGCACATCTGGACCTGCCTACTTCCCAAGCCACACGTGATGGAAGGTGCCTCCCACACTGGGGACACCCCACTATTAATGGAGAATCTCTGTGCTCGATACATTGATTTCTGTTTTATCTGCAACCCCAGGGACTAGTCATTGCACTGCTAAGACCCCACACAGTGAGGAAACTTGCCCAAGAAATAAGGCAAGAACTGCATTTTGAATGCAGATAAAGCTCACATAACACACTTCAGACAAAGCATGTGTCATGTTTCACACCCTCAGGACAGGGACAGTGGCAGGAGTTTGGGGTAGTTGGAAGGGGAATGTGGTTGGATTATGTGAATCTGAGTTTCTGGAGGGAGATTCACTGGGGAAGAAAATTATGGGTAGGTGGAGTTAGGATCTCATGTGAGGAAAGAAATGAGATTTTCTGAGGACAGTGTCCAAATAAAAGACTGACATGATATTCAATCTAAGAAGAGACAGTGTATTCATATCACCTATGACTCAGAAAAGCCTGATAGTGAATAGGGGTACTATGTAGCAACATGATTGTTTCTGAGCTCTAATAAAAATAAAGACAACTAGACGACTATATCTCATGGATATTTCAATGGGACCTGAAGTATGCAGCAAAGACCCTGATACAAATCAGGTGCTCAGGAAATATGAATTTATTGTCAGGTCTGCCGCCCTCCTGTCCCCCCAGCTGCTGCCCTCCTCCCCACACCCTTAGGTTGCATGCAGTCCAGCAAGTATGAGCTCCACATTCCATTCCCTCTTGAGGGCAGGTGGGGAACACCTTGGATTTCTTGTGGGGGCAGAGATCTGGCACTGGTCCTCCAGAGACATTGAAATCATTTCCAGGGTTCCTTCTAGAAGTTAGCTCATTGCCGTGGTAGCCAGCATTCATGGTACAGGAATCGGGACAAGGAGGGGTGATAAGCCAGGAAGCAATTTAGAGAGATGATGAGATTCAGCACACTGTGAAGGCAGCCTGGGCAGAGTTCAAGCTCTGTCTGACTCAGAGGGTCTGGCTGCTCCCACTGCACGTGGGCACCCCTGATGTGTTGCTGGGTGATGGGTGGTGCTCAGGGTCAGAATTTGGTAGTGACATAAAAACATGGTGTGTCTGCATCCAGACCACTGAGCTGTGCCTGTCACAGACTGGGCTCTGAGCTCTGCCCCAGCCCAGCTGAGCTATTATGATGCAAATTTCCTGTGCTGTGTCCAAGAGAGAGAGGTCTCAGCTTCCTCGGCTTGGGTGGGCAAAGCTCTCTGCTGGGTAAGAGCTGCAGAATTGGGGTAAAAAGGTTGGATTCAAAGCTGGCTCTATGTCACTTTGGGCAAGTCACTTTAATTCAATGAACATTTGTTAAAACACTCATGAGCAATGTTCTAGGCACTTTTTTCCAAGCCGTCTGATGTGCTGATGTGTAAACTAGAATAAGTATATGAAAACAACACCGACTCCGCCGTGTACCAGCAGTGAAAACTTAGGAAGTCTTGGAAACGCTCTGCACCTCTGCTCCCTCACCTGTGAAATGGAATCCTAAGCTACCTCATAGGGTTGTTGGGGGGGAATTCAATGAGGTGTCCTCCAAGAGCTTAGCCAGTTCCCAGCATACCTAAGGGTTCCAGCTCTATTACTTCTATTACTCTCTAGTCCTCCATTCTTCACCTGCATAGTGTGATCAATAACCCCAGCCTCACAGGTTCATGAGGGTTACATGAGATAACGAAAATAAGGATGTTTTATAAAGTACGTTATATGATGGTTTGCTGTCATTGTCATCATGGGACATTAAGAAGAAGAATATCAGTCTGAGCGACTCTGCATGCAGGTGGTGGTACTGGAAATTCCAGTGCTTTTCTTTCTTTTTTTTTTTTAACTAATTCATTTATGCAGTAAATATGGGCCCATGTCACATGCCGGGCACACTGTACAAGGCACTGTCTGCGCTGAGCTTGAAACCCAGTGATGGAGGCAGATGGGCACAGTGATCATTAAATATGACAAAGTCTATGCTCTGCTAGAAGGCAGCACACGGTGCAATGGATCCCAAGAGAAGGATGACTGAACCCAGGCCAGGAAGATTAGGAAAGGCTTCCTGGAGGAGGGACGGCTGAGCTGAGCTTATAAAGATGGGTGAGAAGCAGGCAAGTGGGAAAATGTTGTCACCAGGAATAATCTGCTCCCCTGGCAAAATCCTTCATTTAATCAACAGTCCCCCTAGAAGTAAATCCACTAGGAGAGGTCCCTGAGGACAAGCCTGATTCTTTTCTCCAGTGACCCCCACCCCAACGCCCACTGTTTATCATGGCTACCTGCAGCTGTGCTGAATGAATGGATGGATGGACTCAAACAGCCACAACAGAAAAACAGGATTTTTGACCCACAAAATCTGTCACCATTCTGAAAAATACAACCAAATTAGCAAAGGGAACTAAGCTGGCTTGGGCATCTTTGCAGCCCGTTCATCATTCACTGAGTGTCTGTAATGAACATCATCTAAACGGGGTAAAGATAGCATCATCTATTTTCCAGGGTTTCCTCGTACATCTCTGTCTTACCCCAAAATAGCAGCTACCCAACAGCCCCTCAGTCATTCCACGAGCATGGAAATGAATTTATATTGGGAAGCATTCAAGAGGGGAAGCGAGTGATCATGAGGGTATCTCATTCCAGAAAAAAATATGCTGCTTTGGGGTTGAGTATGACCAGATAATTTTGCTTGAAATGCCTGTAAATCTTTCTCAGCAGCAGGGTTGGGAGAGGCATTTTCAAAGCATTCTGGGGTTCCGAATTCACATGGGATACAGAGGCCCCAAAAAGGTAGGTGCAATGGACTGAATGCTGATGTGACCCAGAAGTTCATATGTTGAAACCTAGCTCCCCAAGGTGGTGAGAAATTCATATGAAATCTACCTCCCCAAGGTGGTGAGAAATTCATATGTTGAAACCTAACACCCCAAGGCAGTGTTAGGAGCTGGGTGTTAGGAGCCTTTGGGAGGTGATTAGGTCATGAGGGTGGAGGTCTCAAGAATACGATTTGTGCCCTTCTGAAAGGTCCCAGACTGCTAGCTCATCCCCTCCACCGTGTGAGGAGGCTGCTGGAAGGCACCAACTATGAACCAGAGACCAAATCTGCCAGTGCCTTGATCTTGGACCTCCTGCCTGCAGAACTATGATCCATAAATCCCTGCTGTGTAGACTAAGAAGGGGTAAACCTGGGAAAGGTATAAGGCTGGATGCTGAGAAGAGATAAGCAGAGCCATTCCCCAGATTCCATCATCTGCCAGGAAATTCCTGCACATCTCACACAGCCCTTGACAATCCTGCCAGTTTTGCTTAGCACTTCTCTGACCCCATTCCTTCGTGTCCTCTCAGAATTTATCACTCCCTTAGTTTTACTTTTATATCATAAAGCATGGGCCTTGGAGCCAGAAAAACCTGGTATCCTGTCCGGAATTGTGTCCCCCAAAATGCGTATGTGGAGGTCCTAACCCCCAGTGCCGCACAATGTGACCTGACTTGTGAATAGGATCTTTAAAAAGGTAATTGAGTTTAAATGTGGTCATTAGGGTAAGCTCCAATTCAATATGGCAGGGTCATTATAAACAAGGGGAAATTTGGGCATAGAGGCAGACATGCACAGAGGAGGAGGATGTGAAGAGACAGAGGGAAGACACCACATGCAGACAGAGGTTGGAATGATGCTTCTACAAGTCAAGGAATGCCAAAGGTTTCAGGAAACTACCAACATGGGAGAGAGGGTGGATCAGTTTCTCCCTCACCAGCCTTGCCGATACCTTAACCTGGAATTGAGGCTGGACCCTAGTCCTAGCCCTGACAGCTGTAAATCAATACACTTGTGTCTAAGCCTCCCAGGTTGTGACATTTTTTTGCAGCGGCCCTAGGAAGCTAATATATCCAGGTTCAGTCTGGACTCTACAATTTACCAGTTATGCTCACCTAGGCAACCTATTTCAACTCTCTCAAACCAGCGCCATCCAATAGAAATATAATGTGAGTCATATGTATCTTTAAATGTTCTGGAAGCTACATTTAAAAAGTAAAAAGAAACAAGTGAAATTAATGTTAGCAGTATATTTTATTTAACTTGGTATGTTTAATATATTATGTGAACGGCAATCAATATAAGTGTTAATGAATTATTTCACATACGTTTTTGTTCCAAGGCTTTGAAATCTGGCACGTATTTTATACTTGGAGCACATCTCAATTCGGAATGATCTTATTTAAATGCTCAAAAGCCACATGATATGCACTGCAGCTCTGACCTTTAGTTCCTATATCTGTGACATGAATATAATAAGACACCACTCATGGAAACAACAGGGTGTTTCAGATTCTAGAGGATGTCCTGACTTAACAGTTGGCCATGTGATGTGCAAGCAGACTAGCTTATTGAGGCATCTTTAAATTGGAGTTCCCAGAACCTTTGGAAATGGTTTATAGAGTTATGTGGATACTCTCTTCTCCTGCAGCCATGAGGATGAAAGCTGAGGATCATGCACAGGACTTAATTGCAAAGTAGCAGAGCTCTAGAGGAGTTTACATTCTCAACCTCGGGAAGCCTTCTATAGCAATGCCACAAGGATTAAGAAGCGGGAGCCTACAGCATGATATGGGATACGAAAGTCTTGGTTAATACACTTAAATCTTTCATCTCAAAATTGCTGAAAACCTCTGGGCTGCCACACTTGTTCCCTTCTCCCTATTAAAGGCTTGAAGATGATGCAACAAAATACGTACCTCACTTTCCCCGAGGGCTGTCAGACTGATAACTAGGGTTAATCACAGCATAGCACAGCTGCAAGACTGCTGCTTCTGCTAGGAATGGAGGGGGCCTGTATCCTACAACCACTGCAGCACCTGCTGACACACACTGGTGGGAACCAGGAGAACATCATGGAACTGGATGCTGATGGTGCTGAATCAAGAAGGCTGAAACAGAAGCCTGGAGAAGAACCGATAAGCATGAATGCACTCACAATGCAACATTTAGCACACTGGCAGGAACTCCACATTGCCAGCGTGGCTCTTGGAACCTTGAAGAAATGGGTGTCCATGGTAAAGTAGAAAAGGCATGGCAGACCATAATTTAAAAATCAAAACATAACAGATGTTGGCATGGATGTGGTAAAAAGAGAACACTTACACTGCTGATGGGAATGTAAACCATACAACTACTATGGAGAGTCCTTAAAGAATTGAAAGTAGAACTATCACTTGATCCAGCAATCCCACTCCTGGGTATCTACTCACAGGAAAATAAGTCATTATACAAAAAAGACACTTGCACATGCACGTTTATAGCAGCACAATTCATAATAGCAAAAATACAGAACCAACCCCAATGCCCATCAACCAAGAAGTGGATAAAGAAAATGTGGCATACATATACCATGGAATACTACTCAGTCACAAAAAGGAACAAAATAATGGCATTTACGACAACCTGAATGGAGTTGGAGACCATTATTGTAAGTAACTCAGGAATCAAAAACCAAATATCATATGTTCTCACTTATAGGTGGGAGCTAAGCTATGAGGACACAAAGGCATAAGAATGATACAATGGACTTTGGGGACTTCGGGGGAGGAGGATGAGGGATAAGCCTACACATTGGGTACAGTGTACACTGCTTGGGTGACGGGTGCACCAAACCTGAAATCACCACTAAAGAACGTATTGATGTGACATGGTTTGGCTGTGTCCCCACCCAAATCTCACCTTGATTGTAACTCCTACAATTCCAACATGTTGTGGGAGGAACCTGATAGGAGGTGATTGAATTATGGGGACAGGTCTTTCCTGTGATGGTCTCGTGTCAGTGAATGAGTCTCACGAGATCTGGTGGTTTTGAAAACGGAAGTTTCTCTGCACAAGCTCTCTCTTTGCCTCCATCCACGTAAGGTGTGACTTGCTCCTCCTTGTTTTCCGCCATAATTGTAAGGCCTCCCCAGCCATGTGGAACTGTGAATTCAATTGAACCTCTTTTGTAAATTGCCCAGCCTCTGATATGTCTTTATCAGTAATGTGAAAATGGACTAATACACCACATAACCAAAAACCACCTGTTCTCCCAACACTGTTGAACTTTCTTTTAAAAGTCATGGCAGACATTGGAAATGGCTCAGAGAAGTGGGCGTGTGCGAGTGAACATACAATGCAGGTATGGAAAAGTTGCTAATTGGAGGACAATTCATTTAACCGCATAGTGAGATGTGGCCTGCCAAGAGGTCCTCGTGTCCTCAAGAAGTTTTTGGCTGTCCTCTAAGGGAAGGATGATGGTAAGAATGCTGTTACACTTCAAAAATAAATCATAGGATTCCTAAATAACACAGGCCAGATGGCAGTGCTCAACTGTCATAAGCAAGGTAGAAACAATTATAATAAGCAGTGTCAGGGACTTTGACCCACAGAAAGCCACGGAGATGGCTATCAGCACGTGGGGAGAGGCAGATGGGCAGTCAATGAGGTTATCACTCAATCCAGTAAATCAAGAGATATCGAGAACTAACAGCTAAATGCAATACCTGCCCCTAGACTGGATCCTGGAGGGGAAAATTGCTATAAAGGACATTAAGGGTCAACTGATAGAATTGGAATGAGGGTAGCAAAATGGATTAAAATATATCTCTGTTTCTTGTCTACAGCCAAGGAGGCACACCCTAATAGACATGGCAGAGGCTGGCCTGTCTTGTGCAAGCTCCTGAGATAGCTGCCTGTGATTTTCCCTGTTTGGTATAGTCTTACCCTGGCTTCTGGCTCTTTATCAAGTAACATCTTCACTAAGATGTTTCTTCTGACTTTGCATTGGATTTTAGTTATTGTTAGTTATTGTTTTTGTTTTCTTCATCTGGTCGTCTTCATTTTGTTCTTTTACCTTTGATAATCCTCATGACTATGCACCATGTGAAGTCATTATGCTCTTTAGTGAGAACTTCTGATTGTTTGTTTTTTGAAGCATAAGCTTTTTCTGGGCAAAGAATCAGGTGTCGCTCAAAGCTGGTTCTGCCTCTGGCCTTGGTAGGCTCACAGTGTAACATCATCTGAAAAGTGAGTACCAATTTCTAGCTCACAGAGCAGTCATGAGGCTTCCATGAGATGAAACTATGGGCCTGGTCTGTGGGAATGGCACAGCCAGTTTCTGCTGTTCACATCGTCATTGTTATGATTAAAGGAAGAAGGCGGCACTAGAATAGGGAAGGTAGCAGAATCAAAGTGCCTCTTATTTGGAAGGAACATTCTAGAAGTTCCTTTTGGACACTTGGTCCAGTCTCCATGATGAGGATCATCCTCTCAAAGAGCTCTCCAAGTTCCAAGCTGTCCTGTAGCATCTCTTTGGACATCAGTTATTGGATGCTCATCACCTTATGAGGTTGGCCCTTCAATTATGTGCAGCTCTCCTTGTAATAGCTTACCTGTTGAACTGAAGCCATTTGCCAATAAACTCCTGATGTTGGCCTTGATTCTTCTACTTGGAAACTGAAATAGAGGAAGCTATTGCTCTGAACAGCTCTTGTTTGTGGAGCTGACACACTTATTCCCCAGCTGCTGAAATGACTGCACCCTTCTTAAGTAGTACCTTTGTTGATAGAAGTCACCTGTCTTGGAAATACCTGGGAGGTCATGCCCACACCCCACAGGAGTGAGTGGCACATGTGCAGTCACTCACTGAGGTAGCAGTTCAAATACCTGGCCATGTCTCCACAATTGAGACAGCTCTGAAGAACCATTTATAATTCAGAGCCCTCCACAGGATCACAGTGAGGATGGATTTCAGCTGAAACACCACCCTAACTTCATCCTTGCTCTACTCCGTACCCTCACGCCCCAAAGTCTCTCCTCTGAGCATTCCACCAAGTAGTCACTTGTACAAAAGTCCCACTGCAGGCTCAGCTTCAGGAAACCCACATAAGACAGAGGCTAAGAATAAGGATTTTACATGGCAGCCCTTCATTCGGTGACAACCACATTCAGAGAGCCCTGAGTCTTCTATTTCCTATGCTGTCACCAACTCACCTCAAAAGCCCTGGCTTTATATTACCCAGGACATCTTGGCTCTGCTCTTCTAAGCTGTTCCACACTCTTCCACCACCAGATGCAGTGACTTCACCAGAAAGACATAACCAAGATCATCTAACCCAGAAGTGTGACTCAGCTACCTATAGGGGCAAAGCTGGTAATAGCAAGTGAAGCGGCTTGGTGCAATGCAATAGGGAAGAGTGGAGAGTTCTGATAATGGAGAGCACTTGGTCTCAACAACAGTGAGAGTAGTTTCTCAGCTCCAGCAGGCTGCTGGCTTTGAGAAATTAGAACACAGTAATGCAAATCTGATGTTTCAAGATGAGTCAGAAAATCTGACTCATCAAAAACTTCATAAGAAATATCCTGGATGTTAACTATCGGCCGTATATTTAAAAAATTTTCAGACAGCCTGTGAAGCCGTTAGCACTTTGCCTTTAGTCCAGTATTTCTTATTTTGGAGTTGGGGAGATTATCTACTCTTTGATGAAAGCTTTGTGCAATCCCCAGGGGAGAAATTACTCCCAAAATGACACCAAACTTGAAATACAATTGAAGGTTCGAAGAGCCTCAGAATGAGAGAGAAACCCTGATACACTGTAACCATTCAGTAAAAGGGATGGGGTCACTAATGATATTTCTCATTCTAGAGTTTTTTAATTGTTATTTTAAAATAAACTTTATTGGGAAATGATTTACATCAAATGTATCCATTTTAAGTATACAGTTTGAAGAGTCTTGAAACAAATGGATACAGTCATGTAACCATCATCACGACCAAGCCATGAAAGAGTGTCACCTCTCCCAAAGGCACCCTCCTGACCTTACCTAGTTAACCAGTTAATCCCCACCCCTCTATGCCCTCCAGCCCATGCAAACACTGATCTGCCTTCTGTCACTACAAATTTGATTTGTTCTCCTAGTTGAGTATAAATGGAGTCATATAATAGGTATTCTTTAATGTCCAGCTTCTGTTGTTCAACATAATGATTTTGAAATTCATCCACGGGGTTTGTGTGTCAGTAGTTCCATCTGTTTTTCTCAGTAGGTTATATTCTGTTGTATGGATGTGCCGCAACTTGTTTACCTATTCAGCAGGTGACTATTTTTTAACCATGAATTCTGGGGTCATAATAGATTCTTTCATAAATATGTTGTTGAAAGTGTATCCATAGCTGTTACAAAAAGCTATCAAGATGATACATTTAATTAGGATATTATATTTTTAGCTTGATTTTTAGCTTATGCTACTAATAGCAAACAATGGCATTTAAATTTTAGATTTGGTTCTAGGGTTAAAGAAACGCTACTCCCTAACAATCAATTTACTGAGTTATATAAATACATTTTAACATCTGATAGTTCAGTGGAGTGTAATTTTTAAAACCTGAGTAATTCAGATCAGCTGTCTGATTCTCTACACTCTAATTACTGGCTTTCTTTATGGTTTGTGGAACTTGCCTCCTTACTGGTGGAATTTCTGGAAACTAATTCTGCCTACTGATTAAATAAAAAAGCTTTAATTTGGGTTAAATTGATACTGTTAAATTTTTTCCTTTTTAAAACTAAGCTTTCTAGTATTGAGCGTGTATCAAGTGATTAGAACAAGCATAGCTAGTTTTTATGTGTTTGTTTGCTTTGGTTTGGTTTTTAACTTAATAGAGCTTATTTCTTTAGAACAGTTTTAGGTTCAGCACAAAACTGAGAGGAAAGTAGAGTTCCCACAGGCACCCTCCCCTCAATACCATCATCAGTATCTTGCACCAGAGTGGTATATATGCTACAATTGATGAACAGACCGTGATACATCAACAACACTCAAAGTCCATAGTCAATGCTGTGTATTCTACAGGTTCAAGCAAATGTATAATGGCATGATTTCATCTTTTTTTATTATTATTATACTTTATTCTAGGGTACATGTGCACAATGTGCAGGTTTGTTACATATGTATATATGTGCCATGTTGGTGTGCTGCACCCATTAACTCGTCATTTACATTAGGTATATCTCCTAATGCTATCCCTCCCCCTTCCCCTGACCCCACAACAGGCCCCAGTGTGTGATGTTCCCCTTCCTGTGTCCAAGTGTTCTCATTGTTCAATGAGAACATGCGATATTTGGGTTAAGAAAATGTGGCACATACACACCATGGAATACTATGCAGCTATAAAAAAGGATGAGTTCACGTCCTTTGTAGGGACATGGATGCAGCTGGAAACTATTATTCTCAGCAAACTATTGCAAGAACAGAAAACCAAACACTACATGATTCCATCTTTATGGCATCGTACAGAACACTTTCACTGCCCTAAACATCCTGTGTTTCACCTATTTGTCCCTTCTTCTCCTCCTTTCCTTCCCTTCCCTCAAAGCCCCAGCAAAACACGGATCTTTCTCACTATGTCTATAGTTTTATTTTGCCAGAATGCCATATAGTTGGAATCACAGTGTGCAGCCTTTTCAGATTGGTTTCTTTCACTTAGCAATATACTCCTATGGTTCTTCCATGTCTTTTTGTGGCTGGATAGTTAATTCCTTCTTAGTGCTGAATATTCTACTGTCTGGATGTTTCATAGTTTATTCATCTATTGAATGACATATTGGTAACTTCCAAGTTTTCATAATTATAAATAAAACTGCTGTAAACATTTTTGTGCAGGTTTTTAGGTGGGCATAACTTTTTAACTCATTTGGATAAATACTAAGAAGCGTAACTGTTGGGTTGTAGGTAAAAGCATGATTCGTTTTGTAAGAAACTGCCACACTGTCTTCCTAAGTGGCCATTCCATTTTACATTCACAACACCGAATGAGCATTCCTGTTGCTCCACACCCTCACCAGCATTTTGGATTTTAGCCATTCTAACAAGTGTATAATTGTATCTCAATGTTTTAATCTGCAATGCCTTAATGCATATAATGTGAAGGATCTTTTCCTTCTCTTATTTGCCATCTGTGTATATTCTTTGGTGGAAGCTCTCAGACTTTTGAATCATGAAGAAAACATTTGCTGCAGGACCACTTATGGACCCTCCACTCTCTTTCAATTTCCCTCCTTGCTACGTTACCTCTATTTTGTACATGTAGAAAGTGAGGTTCACAGACGTAAAGATAGGTCTCCAAGCTAACAAAAGACAGAGTTCAAACTCATGCTCGTTTGATTGTATCCTACTGGTCTGTGGCTGGATACACCAATTAGAAGTTGGTCAACAAATGGGAAGCTCTACAGTCTAAAATTTCTCCAATATAACTCTTCCAATTAAACTAGAAGAAATCAGCAGATCAAGAAGCCAGGCTATTCCGACAGGGGGAAGTCTGGTTTTCTATATTTCTGCAGGTATGGAAATGTTCAATGTAAGGGAAACTATGGTCAAGTTGGTTTGGGGTTGATATGATTCAGATAGTCAATGGTATTACCTTTGGTAGTACCTTGACAGTGGCCAAATCAAATTCCACCCTGTAGAGGCAGGCCAGGCAGCACTGTACCAGGGGACTGGCCCAAAACATAGCCTTCGAGGTCACTCCTGAAGTATCAGCATGAGTAGAAGGTGGCAGGGCAAGTGTCCTGTGCCTTGTGACACCAGATACTCTGATCAACCACAGTGATGATGATTCAGAAACAGTACAAGAAAGCTCTGTGGCTGAGACACCATTGGGAGGGTCTCTTAGGTGAGAGCTCCCAACTTAGACAAAGCGTGCAAAGTGCATTGAAAATAAACCCTAAATCTAGGAGAGTCCATTCTTCTTTCTGGCACACCTCTCAAAATTTTACTCCAAATTTCCTACTGGAAACTTGGAAGCAATGTTCACTTCTTTAAGTATACTTGGGTGCGTTTCCACCAACTGAGTTTCTACTTTAGCCTGAACTTTATGCCAGGCATATACTGGTCAGCTCTGGTGTGTGGACAGCCCAGCAATAGAACAAACACACGAAACCACTTTCAGATGCCCCAGTCCATCTCTCCAAAAAAGAGAAACCAGAGGTCTTGCCTGGCAGGAAGTATCCTGGGGAGGCTGTAAGCCTGAGACAGGCGTTTGCCTGGGGAGTCACCTGCTGCAATATCCCCCACCACCTTCAAATTTGCAAACTCCACCTTTCAAGAGAATTTCTAGTAAGTACTCCCTAAAACAGGGTACACAGAGAGAAACAGCTTAGAAACCTAAGAACTAAGCACAGAATGTAGGTTTAAAATGCAGGAAAAGGATTCAGAGACACAGAGCAGGAGCACCAGGTACAAAAACATACACATTTAAGCAAAGAAAAAGAGGAAAACCTTTCCCTTGACGAAATGCAGCTGCAGCAACAGCATCAGCTACCACCCTCCAGAGAGCAAAGCTGAGCCCATCCTCAGAAGGATCTGGAGAAAGCAGAGGAGATGGGGAGGGGCTGGGAGTAGAGGGCAGCTGAGCCCTGCAGAAGGCTGGTGGCTGGTCCTGAAACTGCTCAGGGCAGGGGTGGGCCTCTGTGGGGTGGAGGAAGATGGGCAGGACTCTGAGAAAGAAACAGGGAAGGAAAGGGAGGGAATGAGTTATCAGGGGAGTGGGGTGACAACTCCCTGTCAAGTGGTAGTCTGGGTCCTTTTTCAGCCTGTGGTGAAATGACCTTTTCCTTTTCAGGCCCCGGGGAAAGTTTGAGGCCAGCATGAGGTGGTTAGGAAACAAGGGGGTGGGGGGCATTTACTCTTTACCTGGGCCTCGGAACCCCAATCCCAGCCCCTCTGCAGCCTCTGTTTGTCAGAGCAGAGTGAAGAGAGGCTGCCCTGACCCATATACAGGGCCCCGGCTGTCTGCCAGGGGTTCTTCCTATGGGTAGCCTGGGTCAGGGGAGGGTAGATGCCACACCTTTAGTTTTGGATAAGGACATTAAGGGTCAGAGAGAACCATGACAGCACCTCTGGAGCCACACAGCAGTGTAGGGACTTCCTCCAATAGGACACACACGGATGGCCTCAGGGAACTTTTGTCCTCAACTATCAACCCTTAAAAGGAGCCTCTAGAAGTATTTTAAATTAGATGAGCAAATGGCTTAATTGAAATGACCCTCCCAGCCCATGCCACTTGCAATCCGGCTCCTAAAATCATAAGTGTTTGTTTTTGTTTTTGTTTCTTATTTTTGACTGCTTGCTGCATGGCAACAGATTCACGAGTAGATGTTGTGGGCTCATGTTGTGAACACAGAATTCTCTGCCATCTGGCCTCTGCCATCCTCTCCTGCCTTTTTTCCAGCCACTTCATTGACAACTCATCCTACAAGGGTTTGCAGAGTTCCTGACTCATGCCAGGCTCAGTGCCAGGTCTTGCCTGTACAGTGTGCTGCGAAGACAGGCACTGGCACATGGCATTGTGATGCAGACAGACGAGCGCCCAACTTATCAGAGTTACCTGTGGAGGAACATGAGGTGGGGTGTGATTACACCTGCTCCGTCCGCGTTCAGGGGCTGCACAGGTCATTGTTGTGCAGCTGTGTCAAGGGCTGAGTCAGGCGCTCGGGTGCCCTGGGAAGGAGGCTGGCATCAGGATGGGGAGATGGGATGGAAAACAAGGCAGCAAAGAAGTCCCACCCATCGACTAACTCCAAGCTGTAGGATGTGTGTTGTGTATAAAGAAGGAAGAGTGGAGACAGAGAACCCAGAAAGGGGTGGGACAGGGACTTTAAATTCAAGGCCCAGGAACGGCCTCTGTGAGGAGACACTAAATTAATGAATGGTGGGAAGCCCCCACTGCAAAGGAGGAGTCAGGGCTTGGAGGATGACTGGGAGTGGACAGAGGGCTGGGGCCTTTGGAGCAGAGAGCAGGACCTGAGCGCTGAGCTGAGAACACCTCGTGGCCTGAGGTTGTCGGGGCTATGGCTGGGGATGAGGCTAGAGTGGGGAACAGGGCACAGATGTGGAGGCTGGCAAGGCCTGCAGAGGGTGTGGGCATGGTCTGGGCCCTGTCTGAGCAGCATCTACTACAGGGTGCCCGAGAGGTGTCTCCTCTCTACAGGTCTTGTGCCCTGATGCCAGGGCAGGCACAGCAGGAGGGCACAGGAGGGCGGCTTCTTTCCCAGAGGCTCCTGCAGGCTTGATGCCCTCAGGTCTCTCCCCTTCCCCAGGTCCCAACCTCTCCATCCTGGCTGTGCATGTCCAGGCCCTGCTGTGGACAGAGCTCGAGTCCCCTCAACAGTCTACGAGCCACTGTTCCTCCCTGTTCCCATGGAGACAGAGATACCAAGGTCCAGAGCCAAACCTAGCCTCTCCTCCCCATTGCACCAGTGAGTAACTGGAGGCCTGCCAAAGAGAGATGCTCCTTGAAGGCCTGGGGGATGTTCACCGTCCACGCGCTCTCTACTCACTCCTCTCTCTGCAAAATCAAATTTCCCTGCAAAAATGGAGCCACAGGTTCTGAAAATATCCTGACATTCTAGGAGACATTTACTTTGTCCATCTCAGTCTCTTCCCTGATGAGAGCTGGTAAGACAGGAGGCAGAGACAGGCGGCCTCTGGGGAGACAGTGCCTGGAAGCACGCACCTTGCTGGCACCAGCAGCGTCTGTCTCTGCCTGTGAACTAACGCAGAGGAGCACAGCCACAGGCGCCTCCTTACCAGGGCATACACCTCTCACATCCTCCTTCCAGGCTGATCTCCGTTGAAAAATCATGTGCCTATGTGTGTGTGCACACAGGTACACATTAAAAACTATATGTTCCTTGAGTTCATGTCCTTTGCAGGGACATGAATGAAGCTGGAAGCCATCATCCTCAGCAAACTAACACAGGAACAGAAAACCAAACACCGCATGTTCTTACTCATAAGTGGGAGTTGAACAATGAGAACACATGGGACACAGGGAGGGGAACATCACACACCAGGGCCTGTTGGAGGGTGAGGGGAGGGAGAGCATTAGGACAAATACCTAATGTGTGCAGGGGTTAAAACCTAGATGACGAGTTGATAGGTGTGGCAAACCCTATGTAATAAACCTGAACGTTCTGCCATGTACCCCAGAACTTACAAATTAAAGCAAAATAAAAAACCTATATATTCTTAAAGCAAAAGGAGATACCAACAAATGTACATTTTTTCTGTTTCTCCCAGATTAAGGATCTTGCAGTTGGGGAGATTATCCTGGATTATCTGGGTGGCCCAGCGTAATCACAGGTGACTTCATAAAGAGGAGGCAGAAGGGTTGAAGTCAGATGTGACAATAGAAGCAGCAGCCAGAGAGAGGGAGAAGATGCTAAGGCTGACGGGGAAGCTAAAGGAAGGGACCACAAGCCAAGGAATACAGGTGCCTTCCAGAAGATGGAAATACAAGGAAACTGCCACTTACCTCACACCTCTGGAAAGAGTGCAGCCCTGCCAACACCTCAATTTCAGTCCAGTGACACCTATTTAGGACTTCTGACCTCCAGAGCTGTAAAATACTACATATGTATTGGCTTAAGTCACTGAGTCTGTGATTTGTTACAGTATCAAAAGAAAACAGACATTTGGTAACTGTCCCTGGTGAGACAGCATGCAGATGCCCATGATGAGGGGGGAACAGAGGGCCCTTGGTGCCAGGAAGAAGGAGCAGGGACAAGCAGCAGAGAAAAGATGCCTTTGTCAAGGGTGACCATGCAGGCAGTCACCTGACTTTCCCCCTCCCTCTTTCCTGCCCCACTCCTGCAGTCCATGTGGATCCATGCAGGGAGGAAGGACACAAGCAGAGTTTATGGGGTCGATGGTGGAGGGTTGGGGGGCATGTTCTTCCTTCCCAAGCCAAATTGCTGGAGACCTGTGGGAGTTCAGTCAGGCTAATGGGAAAATTTTTAAGATGAAGTTACAGGATATGGACACAAATCTTCTTGGAAGGCTGGAAGGTTTTTGCAAAAGTCTCGGGATAGGGTTATAGCTGAAAGCAGCCTAATCCTTACCTTGAGTAAATAAATTAGAATAGATGCATAGGAATGTAGAGGAGTTTATCTAAATAACTTGTTTACTCAGGTGGCCCTAAAACTAACCTTTGATCATTCACAGGCAGGATGGCTCTCTCTGGGTGGGTTGGTTGCTGGAGGTGGGAGGGGAAAGGCGACCAGGTTGAAGGTTGATTACCCTCTAATGGTGTTGACTCAAAGTCTTTGTCATTGAATGTGTGCTGAATAAATGCCAGCAGGGCCAGCTAGTCAGGGTAGCAGCTGACTCTTTACAGCACTCTCCTCAGAGTCTGTAAGTGGCCTGGACCCTCAGCTGGACTGATAAGCATAATATCTGTGTCAGTGTATGTTATTCATCCATTGCTGGTTCAGGGTCTGCAGGACAGACCCCAGCAGAGACCACACTCTCTTACTCTGGGGGTAAAGGAAAGGAGGAGGACTCTGAATCTAATAAGAAATCTAAGTTTTGAAATGTCATGGACTGGTTGTCTATTGGAGAAGTACACAGGTGAAAGGATACAATGTCTAGGATTGGCTTCTCAATACAGCCCCACACCCCCACTCAAAAAAATCAGGGGGACAATGGGACAAGATAAGTAATGATAATCACTGAAGCTTGGTGTTGGGAACACTGTCTTATTAGCTCTGCTTTTGTTCATGTTTGGAAATTTCCATAGTAAAAGGGTACACGTATTTCTAGGGTTAGGAACCAGAAATTCCATGAGTTTGTCAATTCATGTGGGACCTGCAAAAATGAAGAATGGAGATGTAGTAATAGGAAGAAAATAGAATTTTTGATCTTTAAAAGAACAGAACAGGCTTAAAATCAGAAAGGGATCGACTGGTGAAACTGACTTGAAATGCTTATAAGAGAGCCTGTTACTGGGGGAAGGAGCTGAAACCCCAGAGATTAACACAAATTGTTTACTAGGGCCCCATATCCAAAATAAATGACTCACCTCTTCTTTGGAGTCTTGTGATCTTGTCAGTGAAAAAGATAAAACATACATGAAATGATTACAAACACATAGAACATATGTGCAATTTCCCCATGAGTTTATTTTCATGTTTTAAAAAACAAAGACAACATTTGGTTCAAACAGTTGTAGATTATCTGGAATCAGCAATGGTGCTAAGACACACAAGGAGAAAAAAACTGTGATTAGATTCACTTCTAAGCCATCATACAAATTCTAGGCATTAGAAATTTCTAAAATTATTTTCATTCACTAGCATAACTAAAAGTGATATGTATTCATCGCAGAAAAATTATAAAATTCAGACAGAAAAGAATTATCCCACCCAGATCCCGTCACCAAAAAGTAAATCATGATTTCGGCTTGTAGTATACTCTTGTAGACCATTTCCACATATTAAATAATATTCAAATGGCGTAGATAACCCTTGTCTTTACTGCAGCACCCAGCCTCTCTATACAGTGGGCTCTGCTTTTCATCAAGCTTGCAGGATAGAGGTTGTCTTCTGTAAAATCTAGGTCTTGCCAGGGTTTGGCCAAGCCTCACTTTTTAGCTATTCACAACTTCATAGGAAAAGGTTTCTATGACATACCTAATTTGCAACAGGTTTCTCAGGGAAGGGGGAACAGGAAGGAAAGTATCTCACCATGGTAGGAGCAGAAGCGAGAGGTTCCGTGTTTGGGCCCCAGTGGTTCTAACTGGCGGGCACTAAGGCAGCTTGCAAAGGAGAGAACGTCAGCCTAACAGACACTTCTCAGAGAACGAAGCTTGGCCACTCCTGACGTGACCCTGTGAATACTTTAGTTTCTTTTGTTTTGCAAATGAGGATCCCAGAACGCAGAGAGGGGAAGAGGGGGCCCAAGAGCAAGCGACAGATCAGAGGGGTCCGGACTGCAGCAGAGAGACCTTGGCACCGCTCCATGCCACCTTCATGGAGCCCCGCACTGCCGCCCTGCACCTCTGCAAGCAGACGCACAGGCCTGGGGGAGAACAGGGACGCTGGATGTGGGCCTCCGCGTGGGGCCCCCTAAGCCATAGCTTGCCTTCCCCAAAGTCTCTTTGCCTGGCTCCTCCATCACCCCCAGCACTGCCCTCACTGTCTCCACCCAGCTCAGTCCTTCCCTGTAACAAGAGGACACGTCCAGAACCCCCCTGCCCCAGCACCTTCACCCTCTTCAGGATGTTTGACCATGTGGAGAAGCTCTGATATCACAGACACATTGACCCCCACCTTTGCAGGAAAAAACACCATCTCATCTTTGACTTTTCTTGCTGTGTCTACTCTTAGGTGCCCCAACCCTCTCTCCATTCCTGATTCTTGGTCTATCCCCTACCCCTGCCTAGGCTTTAACAGTGGAATGTCTACTGCACGTAAGACTTAAAGGTAAAAAGGGAAGAATGAACCACAAACTTTGTTTATTTGGGATGGCATCAACACAGCCCTGTTGCTGAGGTAAAATGGCCACATCTGAACACCCCGTCAACCTTCCCCCTGCCCACCACTGTCCTTTGTGTCTGTGAGGCTGTGAGTTATGGAAGACTGGGGCCTTTCCTTCTTCCAGGTCCAATTCCCAGCCTCAGGGCAGGGCCTTGCACAAATACCATCCTTCATAAAACAGCACCTTCGTAAAACCACCCTATTTGCTCTTTAGCCCCCAACCTGCTTTGTTTTATTCTTTAGCCTTTACTGGCAATTATGATGCAATCCATTTGTGCACTTATTACTTTAATATCTGTCCCCTCACATGGTAGGTGGCTGTTTTCCTCATTACTGTATTCTTAGTACTTGTAAAGTAGTTGGGCACAGGGTAGACCTGTCTATAAATAATTACTCTATAAATGGACAACTGAATGAATGAGTGATTGAACTTAATCAATGGCATATTCAATTGACAGCCTCTAATATCTTGCTGTCCTTATACATCTATGACTATGACATAGCCCAATAAATTCATGAGCCATATAGAAGAGGGAAGGCATACATCTCCCAAAACACTTAGCAAAACTGCCAGGTACACAGCAGGTGCTTCGTAAGAACTTGAAACGTATTACTTTTAGCAAGCTTGCAGAATGCGTTAGGATGCATGGGTTGTTTCTTAGACATCAGATATAATCATCCTTCCCCCTTGTTTTATAGAAGGGAAAATCAAGAAATAAGCTGAACGAATCTCCCTAATATAGCAAGAAGTGACATGGAAACCACAATTTACAAATGAACTGTATCCCAATTGACAAATTCTATCAAATTATGAATTATTTGAATTATGAATACCACACAAAGTAACCATAAATTGCTTTCATATAAACTTGCCTCACTTACAAACTCTAGCCAATCTGTTTCTGAACCACTCTATAACTAAGCCTTGTCTGGAAACCACCTGTAAGCTCCCCCATTCTGAGACAGTTCAGACGTTTTGTTCCCATGGTACTCACATTAAGCCTGGCTTAGATGGCTATCAGTTCCCCTGGTGGTCTTTGCGTGGGGGCTTCAACAAAGGTAATTCCCTTTTAAAACAATGGATCTTATACAGAGGATCTTGTTTAAGCCTCAGAATCTCGCAAGCCCATGATTTCAGTGCTTTCCTTGATAATACCAACTTCCTCTCTGCTACATTTTCTTTTCATTTCAAGCGTAGAGAAAATTGCACATAAAGATGAGATTTTTGGTTCAAATCCATTTGTTTCTTTCCAGAAAATTGCACCCTTCTTTTAAGAAACTACGTCTATGTCTAGCAAAATATAAGGTCGGATTTGCAATGCCTCTTTGTGCCTGAAATCCAGACTCTTCCAGTTCGGAGCAAATAATCAGTTATCCGGAATTCTTGATCTCATGCACATCCAGCCTTCATCTCCCCAGGGCCTTACTCCATGCCTGGGTCAGAGGCAGCAGCTCACAGGCGGTCAGCCATGGGGAAGGCATCCTTCACAGGCTCTGGGGCAGCCTCCACCAATCTTCATGTTAGGGCCCACATAAAGGTAGATGCAGCAGAGACTTCAGATGATGTCTGGGGAAAAAGAAGTTATGACTACATCCTGAATAAAGTGCTTTTCTCCAGGGACCTGACAAGAAATCTTTTGTCTTAGCCTTAATGGGATAAAAGGCACACATGCCTCAATTTCCTCTGGAGGTGGGGCATGAGAAGGGTTTGGAATGGATGATCATGATCAAGTCACGGAAATCCCTCACCCCTAATCGATCCCAGGCCATGCTCTCATCATCCATTAGAGGGATGCTTTTAAAATATAAACCAAATTGCATCACCCTTAGTGGAAACCATTCAGAGTCTTCCTTTTTCAAAGAAAGTCAGATCTCAAGCCTTCCAAGGAGCTGGGACTACAGGCACCTGCCACTACACCTGGATAATTTTTGTATTTTTAGTAGAGACGGGGGTTTCATCATGTTGGCCAGGCTGGTCTCGAACTCCTGGCTTCAAGTGATCCATCTGCCTTGGCCTCCCAAAGTGCTGAGATTATAGGCATGAGCTAGTGCACCTGGCCTCTTACAATAGGTTTTTTATCATCTAAAATCTCCAGTTGAATGTGAGATCCCTAAGAGCTGGTGCTGGTGATTTGTTCCCTGGTCCCTTCTCAACCTCATCACACTCAACTTGTTCCAGCCCCACTGTTCTTCCTGGACACCAATCTCTCCTGGCTCTAGAGTCTTGCTTGCTGCTCTGTCTTCCAATGTCTCCCGCCTCACCTTGTTCAGGTCTCCCTCCCTGACCACCTTTTTCACCAACACCCACCTCATACCCCATCTCCTTACCCTGTTTGTCTTTGCTTTACAGTAATCATCACTTCTTACAATATGTTTTTTGATTTTTTAGTTTTTGTTTTGTTTTGTTTGAAACACAGTCTCACTCTGTCACCCAGACTGGAGTGCAATGGCGCGATCTCAGCTCACTGCAACCTCTGCCTCCCACGTTCAAGCAATTCTCCTGTCTCAGCCTCCCGAGTAGCTGGGACTACAGGCACACGCCACCACACACAGCTAATTCTGAAAGAAGATTTTAAAGATCCTCTTTTTGTTCTAAGATTCGTTGATTTCTATAAAGTTTGTGCGACAGAAAGCTGAAAAATAAAATTCAAGCAGTTCAGAGTTCCCTTCTGCCCTGAAGAAGAAAAAATAGTGTCTCTTTCTATTTCCCATTCAATTTAACTGAACCAAAAGGGACTGCCACTAACTTGCACTTCTGAAAGCCACCTGGACACACTCAGGGTCAGTTTCATTGCCCACGTGCAGCCCAGATGTTTAAGAGGATAGAAGGGGCCAGGCGCGATGGCTCATGCCTGTAATCCTAGCACTTTGGGAGGCCGAGGCGGGTGGATCATGAAGTTAGGAGATCGAGACCACCCTGACTAACATGGTGAAACCCCATCGCTACTAAAAATGCAAAAAAGTAGCCAGGTATGGTGGCGGGTGCCTGTAGTCTCAGCTGCTCAGGAGGCTGAGGCAGGAGAATGGCGTTGAGCAGAGATCGCGCCACTGCACTCCAGCAAGGGGGACAGAGCGAGACTCCATCTTAAAAAAAAAAAAAAAGAAGAAGAAGAAGGAGATAGAAGGATACATCAAGATAAATAAAAGACTCTGAGATCTTGAGCCCCCTGCCCACTCCTGCCCTTGGCTGTGTTCCCTCCTTCTGGGATTTCTGGCATCCCCATGAGTAACCTACACATGTCATGGATCAGCTGCCCTTCTCACCACCAACTGGCAGCCTCAGACCTCCACAGCACCCAGACCTGATGCCGTGATGATGAGGCTTCTGTGGCCTCTGGCATGTGGTTCCTGCTATCCAAGCTGCCATGGTGCCCTGACCTTGCTCTTCCCTGAGCGAGAGTTTCATCCCCACTGCCCAAGGACATCATCCCCATGATCCTCGTGGGCCTCTCTCTTTAGACGTGAGAAGGAGGAAGTCTGTGCAGAAGACAGGAGGAGCAGGTGGCCGCCATCTGCACTCTGGCTCCCTTTCCAGTCCCACCTTTGCCACTTGGGTCATGCTGCACATCTGAACTCTTTCCTACCCTTTTTTGAGCCTCAAGACTCGGAGGGATGCAGCGTGACTTGCTCTCATCAGCTGGTTCTTCTTGTCCCTGGTATGCTTACTGTGAGCCTTCTGTGAGCTGAACAATTTACATTCATTAATCGTATTTTATCCTCATGATAACCCCTCAGCATGAATATTCCTACTTTAAGAGAAGGAAACTGAGTTTCCGAGGTTATCTGGCCCACAGTCTCACAGCTAATAAGTGGCTGAGCCATTTCATGATTTTGAAATTAATCAAGAAGCACAGAATGTCAAATGTAAACATGAAAACTTCTTGTTTTTTCTAGCACCTAGTAACACAGTCTATATAGACAAAGACATATGTGCAGAATGTTCATCTTGGCACTATTTATAATTATGAAAAATTGGCAATAACCTAAACATCAACACAAATAATGAAAACTCTCTATAAAGATATACTGAGCAGTCATCAGGACTAATGATGTAGCACTGTGCTGATTTCCATGTGAATTTGTCTAATGCGTACTGCTGAATGTAAAAGACCAATTAGAGAACAGGTCCCTCCATATTGTTGTCTAGAAGTTAACACCAGTGTGTATCTTCTATAGCTATACAGGTATTTTCAGAGTGTTTGAAATTATTTAGACACAGACACAGGAGCAATAAAGAGAGAAACTATCAAGTAGGAACAGATTATATACACACTGTTCTGCCACTCGCCTTTTCCACTTAAGCATCTTGGGCACCAGTTTCAGCTGATTTAGATCTACCTTATTATTTGAAGTGGCCACATTGTACTTTATATGTTTATAGATGTATTTATCCAGCATTTATGGAATATTGCCAATTTCTTGCCGGAGGCCACATTAAGCACCAGAAAGCTGTTCTCAGACAGTTTAATATATTGTTATTTAGTTCTCTATTCCCCTATTGATGAATTTTCTTTTCCTGTTACAAATAATACCACAGCAGTCAACCATGCATGCACACATGTATTGCTTTGTTGTATGTCTCTGAGATAAAGTCCTAGAAATGACATTTGGTCAGAGGGTAAACACAGTTTCAACTTCAACAGGACTTTTTTCCCCCGAACATCTTCCCTGGTAGAGTTCAATCAATAAAGAACCATGGACTTTTTCCTATGCAGAGGAAGAAGCCAAGGGAGGTGACTTTGGAACAGAGAATTTGGTTTGTAAAGTGGAGCTTATAGCAAAAAGAAAATGTAGGAAACTACTGCGTAATAAGCACAAATTAAGTACTTGGCATGTTCCATAGATTACCAAATGTTTGCCTCTCAACAGATGGAGCAACACGATAGATATAAAAAAGTAGTTTTAAATGAACCAGTGTCAGATACGTTACTCTCTCCATTCTGCAGGTGAGGACCCTGAAGCCAACATGTGAAAACCTTGCTCAGTCCTACCCAGACTGCCTGTTTCGGTCCATTTTCATACTGCTATGAAGAAATACCCTAGACTGGGTATTTCTTCTGGGTATAAAGAAAAAGAGGTTTAATGGACTCGCAGTCCCACAAGGCTGGGAGGCCTCACAATCAATCATGGTGCAAGGTGAAGGAGAAGCAAAGGCACATCTTACATGGTGGCAGGCAAGACAGCATGTGCAGGGGAACTGCCCTTTATTTATTTATTTAGAGACAGAGTTTCACTCTTGTCACCCAGGCTGGAGTGCAATGGCATGATCTCGGCTCACCGCAAACTCTACCTCCCAGGTTCAAGTGATTCTCCTGCCTCAGCCTCCCGAGTAGCTGGGCTTACAGGCATGCACCACCATGCCCAGCTAATTTTGTATTTTCAGTAGAGACGGGGTTTCTCCATGTTGGTCAGACTGGTCTCGAACTCTTGACCTCATGTAATCCACCCACCTCAGCCTCCCAAAGTGCTGGGATTACAGGCGTGAGCCACCATGCCCGGCCTGGGGAACTGCCCTTTATAAAATTATTGGATCTTGTGAGACTTATTCACTACCATGAGAACAGCACGGGAAAAACCTGCCCCCATGATTCAATTACTTTCCACCGAGTCCCTCCCATGACATACGGGAATTATGGGAATCTCAATTCAAGATGAGATTTTGATGGAGACACAGCCAAACCATATCAGTGCCCATGATAGGGTTGCTGTCCAGAGGCCAATATGTGCACCTGCAGGACAGGTGAGAGGGAAGGAGCCTGGTGCTGGGAGATGAGTAGGGGCTTCCCTGCAGTTCTGCCCTCTCATGATGGAAGTCAGTAGAGTGAGAGCCAGGAGAGCAAGAAAGAGTCATAATCATGTCAGTGACTTCCAAAGAGAGCCCTGAGCTATGGAGTAGCATAACTCATCCCTCTTGCTCAAGAAGAAAATCAACTTTCTTAAATTGCACATCCCTCTCTGTACTGTAGGTATCACTCTTCCTCCTCTCTCTGCTGTGCAAGCATCCTTTGCCCTGGTCCACTGGCTGGGCAGTATTGATTATCTGACAAGTTGCATGAGCTGGCATCTCCGGCCTGGCTTCTCACTCACCCACCTTTGCCAGGAGGAGGAAAGGCTCTTGAAAACATTTAGAGAATGGAGAATAAGAGGGATGGAACTATGGAACCCATGATGAGCTGGAGACACTGGCTCAGAAAGGGCCATTGGATGCATCTCTTCCAAACTCCCATATTCAGTGACAACTTGTTAGGAGCTTGAATTTGTCCGTGGTGGGAACATGTACCTTATAGACATTGGCAAATGCTACAAATAGGTCTCTTCTAAAGAGCTGTTGTTCGACATTTACCATAGGTACAAGCCCTAGAGGAGCCCTAGCCTGCAACTACACAGTAGCCCTGGAACAGAGCCTTCTGTCCAAGATGGGAACATGGGGTTGGAAAGTGCTGGTCCCATTTGCTCTGTGTAGACAGCCCCAACCTGGGGCTTGTCCTGTGAGCACCTACTGTGTGCCTGGGGAACCTAGAAGCGCTTGCATGCTTGTTGTATGACATCAGAACTATTCTCCCCATTTGTAGAGGAGAAGACTGAAGTTCAGGGAGAAAGGCAGGAGCCTAAAGCTCATTTCCTAAACAAACACAGAGTGCCTACTAAGCTCCACTCTCCCTGCCTCTCTGATTCACCTCCTTCTACTCCCTCCTTTGAATTCCTTCGAGCACTCACCCTGCTGGCTTTGCATTCAAATCTCCCCGATTCCTCCTTACCTACCGATTTCTTGCACCCTCCCTGATTCTACAGGGAGAATTCCTGGCCACAAAACAGAAAATGTTCAGAGGCAGCATCAACATGGTCAGGCTTGGGTCAGGCAGAGCCCTGGCTCAGGGTCATCCCTGGCCGCATCCAGGAGACACTCCCTCCACAGGGGTAGAGGGTGGCCACATCCAGAGAAAGAGTGACTGTGGGTTCATGGGGTATCCCCCTCAAGAACAAAGATGTTTCTTTTTCAAAAGCATCCAGAAAAGCATCCTCTTCACAGCTAATAGTTTTTAACTAGTCACAGATCCTTTAGCCAGAGGAATCACACTGTGGACCGGCTGAGTCCTTTCTTCTTGAACTAATCACCAGCAAAGCACAGTATATAGTATATGGTTTTGTCCTGCAGGACCAGAGCCTGCCCTGGAGCTGAGATTGGAGTCAGCACCTTTTTTGGCACCTGGGAATGTAGGAGAGAGGTGACGCCTCTTAATACCAGAAACAAGGAGGAAATGAAATAAATGCTCCCTAGATATCTATCTTTTCTCCCCTCCACATGGGTCCATTTCTGGCAAATAGCAAATACTGAAACAGTGTCATTTTCATTGTGATTCATTTGTTATGTTCTGTGTCCTACAGGGCATGTCTCTGGTGTAAGCCCTGGTGAAGGGCAGGCTCAGGAGGTACCAACCTTCCCATGTCTATAACTGCCCCATACTCAATTATCAGGGTTTGGGGAGCCTGTTGGGGATGTTGAAGAAAGTCAGTTGCCCTTCCCTATGCCAAATATGGCCTTTGCCACCATTAAGTTGAAATAAGAAGTTCTGGCCACAAAGGTTCCAGAACTAAACCAAACCATTGACAAGGAGGAGAAGATTCTGGTTGCTGTACCACCTCTGTTCCGGCTACTGCATCTCCCCATCCCTTATAGGAGCTTGAGACCTCTTACTAGACCTTTTGGTCCAGAAAGAGGTCCTTCTGGCCAGGCGCGGTGGCTCAAGCCTGCAATCCCAGCACTTTGGGAGGCCGAGGTGGGCGGATCACGAGGTCAGGAGATTGAGACCATCCTGGCTAACACACTGAAACCCTGTCTCTACTGAAAATACAAAAAATTATCTGGGCATGGTGGTGAGCGCCTGTAGTCCCAGCTACTCGGGAGGCTGAGGCAGGAGAATGGCATGAACCCAGGAGGTGGAGGTTGCAGTGAGCCGAGATACGGCCACTGCACTCTGGCCTGGGCAACAGAGCAAGACTCTGTCTCAAAAAAAAAAAAAAAAAAAAAAACAGAGGTCCTTCTGTTCTCCCGTTTCTGTTTTCCCCAATGACCAGCTTCCCGTCTCATCCGCTTCAAGGCCCCTTCTGTCCAGTGTCAATGGGGCAGCTGCTGGGGCCCCTGCCAGTGAAAGGCCTTCCTTCTCCATCCATTTCTGCAGCTATCTGGGGGAGTGATTCCCGGTCCTGTGAATGGGGGGGAAGAGATGGTGAGGAATTCCCACTTCACACTTCCCTTGTGTTGCTGTTGTTGTTGTTGTTGTTGTTGTTGTTGTTTCCAAATATGCTCAGGAAAAAATAATGCAGTTGGCACCTTGAGGATTAGTTTGTGGGGTTTTAGTGACATTTTGGCAAAAATACTCCATGAAGTTTACATAAAAGGTTCATGCTGCAATTTGGGGCAGTCATGGCTATGGCTGAGTCCTGGATTTGGTAGACGGAGCCTTCTCTGAAGGGAATAATCTCTGTCTGAAACTAGAGTCAAGAGATGTTCACAAGGAAGGAGATGCTCCAGCTGGGACCGCAAGGTTGAAAAGAAATGTTAAAGTTGGCAAGCTAAGGATGGATAGTCCCAGAGAGTAGGCAGCATCTCTTAATGAGTAGCTGATTTAGGATTTGAATCAGGACATTTTGCCAAGGACTACAGCCCACCCCCTCTATGTCATATGCTAGAGACTTCTGTAATGGGCATCCATTTCTTAACAGTGGATATTGGATTTTACTCACTATCTAGCCTCTGGTAAGGCAAACTCATTACCGCAAGCCCAAGAGCACAACGTTCAGGTGCTATTTTAACAGTTGTGTGTGTACCTTCTAGACTTTTCTCTGTGCTTATATAATCATGCTAATCTATAATCAATATACTGTGATGCACATTGTTTGATGTGCAAGGTGGCTGCTTTCTATCAAGAGAAATAAGCAAGTTGCAATGTAATAAGTAATTACATTCTTCTGAGTTTTTGTCCTGACACAAAGAATGCTACAGAGACATCATCGTGCATATATTCTTACATGCTGGCAATTTTATTTCTGTAGTATATATTCCCCGAAGTGGATCATTGGTCAAAAGTTAGATGCATTTTTAATTTTCATAGAATAGATTACTTTCTGCAATGACTAGAGTAATTTATAATCCTATCAGTAATATATGAAAAGTCCTTTTATTCTAATCCCTTGCCAGCCATGAATTTTATAAATCCTATTAATTTTCATCAGTTGGATGGTAAGAAGTCATATCTCACAGTTAATTATGTTCCTGTGTCCCTGATTCTGAGTGAGGTTGGGCATGTAGCTGACTCCTGCTGCTGAGGCAGCAGCTGGTAAGGTCACCGTGGTAGTGCAGGAGGGAGAAGCCAGTGCCTGTAAGTCAGGAACTTCACGCCCCCACATGCACACCGCGGCTTCCCTTACCATGTCTGTGGCAGATGGCTCCACTCAACTGTGGCTTCCTCTTCTTTTGTCACTAAAGAAAGCCTCGGAATCCTTCCTTAGCAATATTACGCAAGAGAAATGGGAACCCTTGTGCCCTGCTGGTGGGAATGGAAAATGGTGCAGTAGCTATGGAAAAACAGTATAGCAGCTCTTCAAAAACGGGAAAAATAGAATTATCAGATGATCCAGCAATCCACATGGAAGCATGAGGGTAGAGGCAACCCAAACACTCAGCCATGAGTAAACAAAATGCATCATGCCATGGTCCATCCATACAATGGAATGTTATTCTGCCTTGAGAAGGCAGCAAATCCTGTCACACACCACAACATGGAGAACCTTGAGGACATGATGCTGAGTGAAGTGAATCAGCTACAGAAGGCCAGGTACTGCATGAGTCACCTCATATGAGGTATCAAAAGTCATGAAATTCACTGGGCATCGTGGCTCACACCTGTAATCCCAGCACTTTGGGACATCGAGGTGGGTGAATCACCTGAGGTCCGGAGTTCAAGACCAGCCTGGCCAACATGGCGAAACCTCGTCTCCACTAAAAATACAAAAATTAGTCGGGTGTGGTGGTGGGTACCTGTAGTCTCAGCTACTTGGGAGGCTCAGGCAGGAGACTCGCTTGAACCTGGGAGATAGGGGTTGCAGTGAGCTGAGATCACCCAACTGCACTCTAGCCTAGGTGACAGAGTAAGACTCTGTCTCAAAAAATCGTAAAAATAAAAATACAGTCATGAAATTCATAGAGACGGAAAATAAAATGGTGCTGACCAGGGGCTGGAAAGAGGGGACAGAGGGAGTGGTTTAATAGATACAGTTTCAGTTTCTCAGGATGAAAATGTTTAGGAGATTTGTCCCACAATAACATGAATATAGTTAACACGACTAAACTAAACACTTAAAAATGGTCAGGATGGTAATTTTATGTGCTTTTTGTGATAAGAATATATTACATAAAGCTAAAAGGATATATAAACAACTTCATGCCAACCATATTTTTAAAATGAGGCCAAGAAGACAAGTCTTGAAAAATTTTCCAAAATTCACCGAAGGAGAAATAGAAATTTTAATTGTGCTATCTGTATTAAGGAAAATCTAATTTATGATAAAAATCTTCCCTTAAGATTCTGAGCTCTGATTATTTTGTAAGCAAGTAAAATGAAGCTTTCAAGAAACAATCAATAGATGACAATGTAAATAGGTCAATTATATGCCATATTCAGAGATGATTGTTCTTTGCCTAGACATAAAGCAGGGAAAGGGGAAGGTGTGTGAGAGAGTTTATCTAAGACAAGGTGGCCAGGGTGCGGGGGCTCATACTTGTAATCCCAGCACTTGAGAGGGGAGGCCCACTGGAGGCCAAGGTGGATGGATCACTTGAGGTCAGGAGTTCAAGACCTCCCTGGCCAACATAGTGAAACCCCATCTCTACTAAAAAATACAAATATCAGCAGGGCGTGGTGGTGCACCCCTGTAGTCCCAGCTACTCAGGAGGCTGAGGCAGGAGAATCATTTGAACCTGGGAGGGGGAGATTGCGCCACTGCACTCCAGCCTGGGCAACAGAACAAGACTCCATCTCAAAAATAGAACAGCAAATCCTAAGTAGAGGAGGGAGAATGTTAGGATAAATAGCTAATGCATGTGGAGCTTAATACCCAGGTGATGGGTTGCTAGGTGCAGCAAACCACCATGGCACACCTTTACCTATGGAATAAACCTGCATGTCCTGCACATGTATCCTTAAAATAGACCCTAAGTAGAAAAAAACATGAGCAAAAATATACATGGGCACTTCATAAAACAGGATGTACAAATACAGTCTTGTTAGTCATCAGGGAGATGCAGTTGAAGACCACCCACTGTCTTAGTCTGAGATCCAAGATCTGAGAAATCTAATAACACCAAGGTTTGGGAAAGATATGGAGTCATGAAGACTCGTATGCAGCTGGTGGTAATACATTAGTAAACTGCTGCTATGCTTCTAGATGTTTGTGGATGTTTGAATATTGAACCCTAGTCCCCAATGTGATATTAGGAGATGGGGCATTTGAGAGGTCATTAGTTCATGAGGGTAGGGCCTCATGAATGGGATTACTGCCCTTATAAAGAGACCCCAGAGAGCTGCCTCTCCCCGTCCACCTTGTGAGGATACAGCTAGAAGTTGCCACCTATGGCTTTGAAAGGGAGGCCTCACCAGACACTGAATCTGCTGGAGCGTTGATCTTGGACTTTCCAGGCCCCAGAACTTCAAGAAATGAATTTCTGTGGTTTAGAAGCCACCTAGTTTATGGTATTTCGTTATAGCAGCCCAGATGGACTAAGACCACAGTCTCGCAGGATAAGTTGGCATTATCTCATAAAGGTGACCAGGTATCTACAGGGTGATCCAGACATTGTGGCCAAGAGCCATGTTCAGCTCACACACAAGATAAGGCAAGTTCAAGACTGGGCTGATTCAATGGAGGTCAAGTAACAATGGCAACTTCTAGAGTTAGAGAGTGTTATAAGTTGAAACAGGCCCCCCAAAATTTCACACGTCAAAGCCCTCATTCCCAGTCCCTTCAAATGTGACCTTATTTGGGACTAGGAGCATTGCAGATGTACTTAGTGAAGATGAGGTCGTTAGGGTAAGCCCTAATCTCATGTAAGTAGTATGCTTATAAAAGGGAAATTTGGACCAGAGAGAACACCATGTGAAGGTTGGAGCGATGCTGCCATAAGCCGTGGAATGCCAGAGAGTGTCAGCAAACCACCAGAAGCTAGGAGAGAGGTGAGGGGCAGACTCTCCCTCACTTCCCTCAGAAGGAACCAAACCCGCTGGCACATTGATGTCAGACTTTGGACTGCCAGCACTAAGAGAAAATAAATTTCTGTTGTTTAAGCCCCCCGTGTATAGTACTTTGTTAGGACAGCCCCCAGGATGCTAATACAATATATGGTTTGTTATCTATATAGGCAGTGGAAAGGAAAGTACAGCAAGATGCCAGCTCCCCGTAATTCTTGTTCCACACCCTAAGAAGGATGGTGCTGAAACAGCGGCACTGTGTGGCTGCTGTGTGAGCCGGGGGCACCTCGGTGCTGAGGAACCGATGCTGGACTGCAGCTCTGCAGCTCAGAGGGAGTGGGACAGGAATTCCCAGATCTTGTCAGAACCGAGGAGGCCACGAGAAACTGTCTTGCCACCAGGGAGAGGGGAGGCAACTGGGAGAAGGCCGAAGAGCCACTTCTCCCCGGCTTTCAAGCCTCTGGTTTTCTGGCAGGGTCTGAGGCTAAGCCTCAGGCTGGCTGCAGTTTAAGCCTCTGTCTGCCTGGCCTACGTGATACAGGCAAGGTTGCCTGGAAGCCATGGTGGAGTCATTCACCTACAAGAATGGTTTTCAAACCATTTTTGGTCATGTCTGTAGCAAGAAATGCATTTGAAATTGTACCATAACACACATACACATACAAACACACGTGATAGAAATGCGGTGACAGTCTTTATCCTTACTTTGTACTGTGCTGTCTTTTTAAAATTATTCTTTACCGTTTCATTAAAAAAAAAAAAAGCTGGTTGATACTTCACTAAATTGATTGCACAAACCACAAATCGAAACAACTGACAATTTGTAAAGCACTGAGAATCTCTTGTAGGTGAGCTGAGAAACACACCTGAATTTCATAATGACATTTGTTTGTGGAACACACTCTTACAGAGCACTTACTGTGTGCTAAGCACTGTTTGAAGCATTGTAAAAATATATGTAAAACCACAAGTGATCGCAGCCATAAAAGGAATGAGTTCGTGTACTTTTCAGGGACATGGATGAAGGTGGAAACCATCATCCTCAGCAAAGTAACCCAGGAACAGGAAACCAAACACCACACATTCTCACTCATAAGTGGGAGCTGAACATGGACACAGGGAGGGGAACATCACTAGGTGGGGGGAAAGGGGAGGGAGAGCATTAGGAAAAGAACCTAATGCATGTGGGGCTTAAAACATAGATGATGGGTTGATGGGTACAGCAAACGACTACGGCACATTTATACCTAGGTAACAAACCTGCACGTTCTTTACAGGTATCCCAGAACTTAAAGTATGATAAATTTAGGCCGGGCGCAGTGGCTCACGCCTGTAATCCCAGCACTTTCGGAGGCCAAGACAGGCGGATAATGAGATCAGGAGATCGAGACCATCCTGGCTAACACGGTGAAACCCCGTCTCCACTAAAAATACAAAAAAATTAGCCAGGCGTGGTGGCAGGCGCCTGCAGTCTCAGCCACTCAGGAGGCTGAGGCAGGAGAATAGCATGAACCCGGGAGGCAGAGCTTGCAGTGAGCCAAGATAGCACCACTGCACTCCAGCCTGGGTGACAGAGCAAGACTCCGTCTCAAAAAAAAATAAAATTAAATTAAATTAAAAATAAAATTAAAAACCACACACACAAGTGATCCTCACAAGAAAGCTATGAGTTAGCCACTATTGTTACTCCCAGGTGACAGATGAAGAAACGAAGTGCCTGCAAGGTCACACAGCAGGCAGGAAGAGTCATGGTATGCTTCAAGCGTGGCACACTGTTTTTTAGTTTTTAAGTTCAGGGGTACGTGTGCAGGTTTGTTATGTAGGTAAGCTCACATCACAGAGGTTTGTTGTACAGAGTATTTCATCACCCCGGTATTAAGCCTAGTACCCGTTAGTTATGTTTCCTGATCCTCTCCCTCCTCCAGTAGGCCCCAGTGTGTGTTGTTCCCCTCTGTGTGTCCATGTGTTCTCATCATTTAGTCCCTACTTATAAGTGAGAACACGCAGTATTTGGCTTTCTGTTCCTGTGTTAGTTTGCTAAGGAGAATGGCTTCCAGTTCCATCCATGTTCCTTCAAAGGACATGCTCTCATTCCTTTTTATGGCCGCATAGTATTCCTTGGTGTATATATGCCATATTTTCTTTATCCAGTCTAGCATTGATAAGCATTTAGGTTGAAATGATTATCAGAGTAAACAGACAACCTACAGAATGGACAAAAATTTTGGAAACTATGCCTCTGACAAAAGTTTAATATCCAGCGTCTATAAGAAGCGTAAACAAATTTACAAGAAAAAAGCAACCCCATTATAAAGTGGGCAATGGACAGGAACAGACACTTTTCAAAAGAAGACATTTATGCAGACAACAAGCATATGAAAAACTCACCACTGATCATTACAGAAATACAAACCAAAACCACAATGAGATACCATCTCACGCCAGTCAAATGGCTGTTATTAAAAAGTCAAAAAGTACAGATGCTGGAAAGATTGCAGAGAAAAAGCCCAGTACTCTTAACCTTCCTGCTAGGTAGCGTTTTTCACAGCAGGAAACACACAGACCAGGAAACAACTCACTAAATTTAGATACTTAAAAGAGTATACTTCACAACAGAGTACACAAAGCAGTAGAGATTGTGCTATTGCTACACATGACTACATGTGAGCATTTTAAAATGCTGAGGAAGTTGCAATGTAGAACACCATAGAATGCTATATTTCACACAAAAATCATTTTGTAAAGCTTAAAAACAATGAACGATGTTACTTCAGGATTAATATATTTGGTAAATTTCTTAAAAACAGTATGTTGACATGTGAAATGCAAGGCATGGGGACTTAAGAGTTCTATTCACAGGTGGACACAACGGTATTGGCAATGTTGTCACTCTTTTTTTTGGAGGGTGGTGGGTTCTGGCTGTTTATTATAGAGTCATGCATTGCTTAATGACAATGATGCGTTCTGGGAAATGCTTCATTAGGCAATTTCATGATTGTGCAAATATAGAATGTACTCATATAAACCTAGGTGGTCTATCTTACTGCACACCTAGATGATATAGCCTATTGCTCCCAGGCTTCAAACATGTATAGCATATAACTCTGCTGAATATTGTAAGCAATTGTGATAAAATGGTTGGTATTTTCATATCTAACCATAGAAAAGGTACAGTAAAAAATACAGCATTATAATCTTATAGGACCACTGTCATTAACTGAAATATTGCTATGCAGGGAACATGGCTGTACTCTATATGTTGTGTGTGTGTGTACATATATATATATACCTTCTGTGTCTCTTGTACAATATTTTTTAATTATGGCAAAAACATAAAATTTATTTTAATCACATCTAAGTGTACAGTTCAGTGACATTAAGCACATTCGTATTGTTGTGCAAGCATCACCACCATCTGGAATATTTCATCTTCCAAACCCGAAACTCAATACCCGCTAAACGATGACTCCTAGTCCTCCCTTCTCCCAGCACCTGGCAAGCACCATTCTACTTTCTATCTTTGTGAATTTGACTAATCTAGGTATCTCATATAAATGGAGTCCTATAGTATTCTCTTTTGACCAGCTTACTTCACTCAGCATAATGTCCTCAAGTTTCATCCAGTTTTGCCTATGTCAGAATTAATTTTAAGGCTGAATGATTTCCCATTATGAGTATATACTACATTTGTTAATTCATTCATCAACGGACACGTGGGTTACTTCTACCTCTTGGTTGTTGTGCTTCCACCTCTTGGCTGTGGTGCACAATGCTGCTATGAACATGGGTGTACAAATATCTCTTTGAGTCCCTGCTTTAACTTCTTTGGTTATTATGTACCCAAACGTGGGATTCCTGGATCATATGTAATTCTATTTTTAATTTTTTGAGGAACCACAATAGTGTTTTCTATAGAAGTTGCACCATTTAACAATTCTACCAACCTTGTGCAATGAATGATTCCAGTATTTCTGCCTCCATGCTAACACTTGTTACTTTCTGTTATTCTTTTTTTTAATAGTAGCCACCCAAATGGGTGTGAGGTGATCTCTCACTGTGGTTTTGATATGCATTCCTTGAATGGTTAGAGACGTTAAGTATCACTTCGTATGTCTGCTGGCCATTTGAACAGAGACTTCTTGACTTACAATGAGGTTACATCCTGATAAACCCACCAAAAGTTGAAAACATCCTAAGTAGAAAATGCATTTAATACACCTAACCTACTGAACATCATAGCCTGGCCTACCTTAAATGTGCTCAGAACACTTACATGAGCCAACAGTTGGGTGAAATCATTCAGCACGGTGTCTATTTTATAATAAAGTGTTGAATATTTTATGTAACTTACGGAGTACTGAAAGTGGAAAGCAGAATGGCTGTAGGGGTACTGGAAAGACAGTTTCTACTGAATGCATAGAGCTTTTGCAACATTGCAAAGTCAAAAAATCTCAGGTTGAACCATGCTTCTGTATTTTCTTCTAGGAGTTTTATGGTTTTATCAGAAATGTAAGGCTTATTTCTGGACTTCTGATGCTATTTTATGGATCTATATATCTCTCCTTATGATAGTATCACATTGTCATGGGTTAATAAATTCATGGATAAAATAAGAGATCATAATGGAGATTAAACACATTTAGTCCTGAAAAATAACGAAAAAGGTATATTAAAACTGGCTAATGAGAGGCAATTTCCAAAATGGCAGTGGGAGGAGGTTATTTCTCTGGGCGCTGTCCTGGAGAAATAATCGTACTGTATTTATTCTGAGGCTGTTTTCTCAGGCACAAACAAGTGTGTGATTGTTTGGTGTTACTGTTTATCATCGTCATTACACAATGGCCGTTTTATCCCCAACAATTACTTTTTCCTTAAAACATATTTGTTTTAAGAAAACTTTGTTTCAAACAAAGTAATGCTGTTATTTTGTCTACCAGACATATTATTGATTATTTTTTGCCTATCATATGCTTTATATTGTTTTATTTTTAGTACTTCTACATCTTTAGTTTTTTATGTGGGTCTTTTGTAACCATCATAAAGCTGGACATAATCTCATTATAATCCAATCTGACAACCTGTGTCTTTTGTGAAATTAATGCATTTTTTCATTTATTGTCATGATTTATATGTATGCATTAATTGTTATAATTTTATTACTGTTTTTATTAAAATTATGAATTTTTTTCTTTCTTTTTTTCTTTTTTTCTTTTTTATTTATTTATTTGTTTATTTTTTTGGATGGTCTCACTTTGTTGCCCAGGCTGGAGTGCAGTGGCACAATCTGGGTTCACTGCAACTCCTGTTTCCCAGGTTCATATCATTCTCCTGCCTCAGCTCCCAAGTAGCTGGGATTACAGGCACGTGGCGCCACTCCTGGTTAGTGTGTGTGTGTGTGTGTGTGTGTGTGTGTGTGTGTGTGTGTGTGTATTTTTTTTTTTTGAGATGGAGTTTTGCTCCTGTTGCATATTTTTAGTAGAGACAGGGTTTCACCGTGTTGGCCAGGCTGGTTTTGAACCCTTGACCTCAGGTGATCCACTGGCCTCAGTCTCCCAAAGTACTGGAATTACAGGTGTGAACTACCATGCCCGGCCAAAAAACGCATCTTCATTTCCTAAATAATATGAGTACATTATAGTAGTTTGATTCTGATAAACTCCTACTGGCTTACATGCAATTTTGTTGGTATTCTATTACGTCTTCTCTGACCACATATATTTTGCTTTTTATTAAAAATATAGTTTTTTGAGGGTTATCTATATGTTTACCCATCTGTTTGTTTACTATTTCTTCTTGCATCTTAAACCTTCCTTTGGGGATCATTTTTTCTTCTTTCTAAAGTATATTCTTCATTAATTTCTGTAGTAAATCTAGATAGAGATAAACTTAGATTGACTTTATCCAAAAATGTCTATATATTTTATGCTTGTTCTTGGGAGATAGTTTGTTAGTACTCAATTCTAAGATGACAGATTTTTTTTTTACCTCTCAGCATATTTTAACACTCCTTTGCTTCTGTGATCTTAATTTTAATTACTTTGTAAATGATATGCCTTGTCTGTATCGATGTTTGAAACCTCATCTTTGTCATTCTATAGCTTTAATGCAATACACTTAGGTATGAATTTTCTTTTATTTATGATGCTTGGTATAAATTATGTCTTCTGTCTATGTGGATTAGTGTCTTTCAAATGTAGAAATTTTTCAGTCATTTTATCTTTAGATTACTTTCTGTTACTCTCACTCATGGAAGCTGATTAGATATGTGTTAGAATTTCTAATTCCACCTTTCATATTCCATAAACTCACCTTGTATTTTCTTCCTCTTTTCTCGTGTCTGCATTTGAAGCCGTAATCCAAATCACTAATTCTTTTTCAGCTCATGGGACCTGATTAGAGGTTAATCTGTTAACCTCTCATCTGTTGTTTAATTTCAAAAAGTGTCTTTTCACTTCTAATAATTTAGCTTTCCTTATCTTTGTAGTTATTTTTAAAATCAACTTTATTTGCAAAACTGGTGTGTAACGCAGTAAGTTTTGAAAAATGTCTAAAGTTGTGCAATCTCCACCACAGTCAAGCTATAGAGCATTTCCATCACCCCAAAAAGTTCCTGTTTGCCATTTGCCATCAAGCTCTCCTTCTTCCCCCAGCACTAATCAGCTTTCTGTTATATAAGTTGGCCTTATCCAGAAGCTAATGTAAATGAAATCATACAATATATGGGCTCGGTGTCTGGATTTGTGCACTTAGTGTAATGCTTTTGAGATTTATCTGTGTTGTTGCATCTAGCAATATTCCATTTCTTTTTATTATTAGGAATTATTTCATTATAGAGATATATTATAAGTTGTTTACCCATTCACCAGTGTATGGGCATTTGGGCCATTTTCGGTTTCTAACTATTATGAATAAAGTCTTTGTGTGGACATGTTTTCATTTCTTTTGGGTAAATACCTAAAAGTGGGATTGCTGGTTCACATGGTATGCATACCTAGAGATATATTTACCTATGAAAAAACAGCTTATTCTGTTTCTCCTTGACTTACCCAAACTGGACTTCTTGTGATTTTACTCCTGCTAATAACCATAAGCATTTGGCTCTCTCTCTAGCATAAACCTTCCCTTACTTATCTCCATTATCTTAATATTGTTTTAGCACTATTGTTAACAAACCCTGATTACATTATTTATACTAGCAATGCTTCTCATTGCAGAACTAAGCAGTATGCTGGAATTACACTTCCTTACCTAGCTATTTTTCTTTCCTGAGCTTTCTTTTCTATTTTTTTTTCCTGTAATTTCTTCCTTCTACTTAATTTCCCTTTTTATGATTCCCCAAAGCCACATCTTTTTGGTTATTTTCCTCAGTCTCCTAAATCAGACTCTCAGGAAAACTCACTCCTGCTCCAGGCTGGGTCTCATTGCCTCCCAGGCTGCTGCACAGTTTACTTGGTGGTTTCTCTGACAGTTCCCCTGGATTTGACCCGCCGTTTCCTAAATGTGTTGCCATCTTCTTCGTTTTTTTCCTAGTATCTCTGGATGATAGTCCTTCAGCAACTTCCTATGAAAAGGAAACAAACTATCTGAATATCTACTTTCAATTAATAGATTTGGCTTAAGCTACAGTCTCCTCACTGACCTTCAGCATATCTGTCATCCAATAGCTCAATCCTCTCTGCTTCTCTGAAAGGGTAAATTGCATCCCTTATTAACTAGTCTTTCCTTCTATGGCTTTTCTTATGCTGTTATATTACCTACCACTCAACTGTCTGACTTCCCTCTTCCGGAAATGTCTTGATCATAAGCCTGCCCAATTTATTTGTCTTCATGGGTTAATAGCATTTTATACCTATTTCAATGCAAAGTTACTTAATGTCCAAGCTCATCTCTACAGTTTCCCTCCTTCAACATTCTACACTAGTGACTATAATGATTTATTTACATTGTATATTTGTATTTCAGGAAATGTAGCCTAATATGACCTCCCAAATAAATTGAAGTGTCTGCTCTGCCCCCAGAGGACTTTGTCATGGCAATTACCAAGTGTCTTTCAAGCTTTTTATTACTTCAATTTTTTAAATCACTTCTTTGTACTACCCCCAGGCTATGCACAAGAAGTGATGATGGGTAAGCTTTCTTCTTATATTCGTACTTCCAAACTTAATGTCTGGCTCATAACAGGCATAAGATAATATTTTTTGAACTAAAGAAAAGCTAAGGCCAGGCACGGTGGCTCATGCCTGTAATCCCAGCACTTTGGGAGGCCGAGGCGGGCAGATCACTTGAGGCCAGGAGTTCAAGACCAGGCTGGCCAATATGGTGAAAGCCCAGCTCTGCTAGAAATAAAAAAAGAAAAATTAGCTGGGCATGGTGGCACATGCCTGTAACCCCAGCTATTCAGGAGGCTGAGGCAGGAGAATTGCTTGAACTTGGAAGGCAAAGGTTGCAGTGAGCCGAGATCACTGGTGACAGAGTGAGTCACCATCTCGAGAAAAGAAAAGCTAACTATGTCTCCATAATAAATACATATCTTGAAGCTTGTTAATATGCTTTTATCCTTCCTCATCTGAGTATGATCTTCACTCTTAGATTAGCATTTTCTCTAGAAGGAACACAAAGCTAAAAAGGGCTAATAATCAGCTTCTACATGGGAAAAAGGGTTATAGTGTCTGACAACAACCTCACAAAACAGACTGTTTTCTTGAGAAAGTAATGTTCAAAATGTTTATATGGCCTTCTTACCATTTTAATAACCAAGCATGAAGTGCTTAGCTCTTAAAATTTCTTCTAAATGTTTGAAATATTTTTGTCTCCTTCTGACCATTAAGGCTTGTTCAGAAGAAGAAAGAATATGAGATAAAATTTGTGGAAGATGAGCCTTTGTCCTCTTCAGGCTGGGATAGGATATGAAGATGGGAAGGAGGAGGTTTCTCCTTATAAAAAGTGTAGACTTTTTATTTATTTCCTCATATTTTACAGAACTGAAATCATATTGTAGTCATTTTACATCATGACTTTTATCACCTTCCATGATGTCATGCGCATTTTCTGATGTCACTAAATAATCTTAGCAGACATTTTTTTTTTTTTTTATAGCTGTTGGGCACCTTATTACATGGATACACCATCATTTAGGTAACAGGTATTCAGCTTTCTCATGTCTAAATGGGGAGATGGATGGCTGAGATAATAGAAAAAAAGGTCTCTCTCGGGGCCTGGCCACAGAAGTTGTGCAAGACATATGCATGATTTTCTTCCACTTGTATTCTCTTTCCTCTAACATACTTGGATGTGCTCCAAAGTCTGAGTACCCTTCCAGAATCTATGTGTCCTGAAGACTGGAGATCCCTGTCTTTAATAGTTCAGAGGGTATGAAAACTCCTGTGTCTGAAAAACACCCTCAAATCCTTGTCTGCTGGGTGGAGTTGGAGAGTGACCGTGAACCCAACCATTGTTCTGTTCTCTCTTCATTTCTCCCAGATTAATGACTTTCCTTGCAGTTTCGATTACATTTAATGGATTCCCTAGGAACTGGGACAGAAGGTCAGAGCCAATTGACTTCAGCTCCAGACCAAGAACAACTCGTGACCTGAAGGGAGGCAGAGTCATCCATGAGGTCTCCAAGGGGTGAAAATAAATTAGGGTAGGATACGGCTATCAGAATTCATTTCCAGAAAGTTCAGTAGGTAGATAGCCACTGCATATTGGCTTTGTGGCTTGTAAGTAGAGCTGAAATTTCATAAAGTCAAGGTATATATGTACGTATAAACATATTTTAGTTACAGAAATTTATGCCAAGGTGTAAGGAAGCATACATTTATTTCATTGTTATTTGAACATAAAATATCACAGTTTTTTTTTTTTTTTTTGGAGAACAATGTCAATTAGACAATAAAATGTGCAATCTTTGACCAAAAAAAATCAATTTTGCGGCAGCGTGCTTATTATTTAGAGACATCTGTGTGTATTTATCTAAATAAACATTTAGTGATATGCACAGATGAACATATTTCTTCTGCAAATATTTATTTGTATGTGCCTCTGTAACATAGACCTGTACCTGTCTGTTTCAACTGTACATTTGTTTCCTTTCACCCTACCCAGCTCTGATGTTGTTAAATAATAATTTGCAAAATAATAAAAAATTATGACTTTCATACAAATATAAAATAAACCCATGTCAAAGATGTAACCAAATAATCAGTTAATGAGGAAACCAGTAAGATGTTAAAACTTTTCAAGAGATGATCCAAAGAAGAGACACATATAACCAGGAATTGGGAATGCTGACATGAATTCCATACTAGATACAACACTAGTCACTATCCACAATGCTGTTTTTGAAATAAACTCTTTCACTGGGACAGGGTAGGGGGTTAATTGCCCTCACAACCAGACAAAATTCATTGCATCTCTATGGAAAAATTATATTTTTTACTCTCAAGATTTTAAAATTAACTTACAGCACTATGATATATCCCACTTAAAGGCCCTAGAGAGATCAGAGCCCTATAAAATTAGATAACCCCACTTTGATAATGCTTAATAATTCCCGGCATTCTAGTGAAAGAAGACCTAGTATTTTGTTTCCCATTTCCAAGTCTTTCATGGCAAAAAAAACATGAGATGGTCTTTCATAATTCTTCCTGGCAGTGTAATTAGAAGAACACTGATTATGGAGAAAGAAGATTTGAATTCCAGACCTAGATTCCCCATTTTATCTATGTGAACCTTGGATAAATTACTTCTTTTGGGGGTGTCATACAGAGTTCACAGGAGAAACGACCTGAGGCTTTAATCTTGGAGGATAAGTAGGAATTTGTTAGATATGACATGTGGACATGTGGACTGTCTCGCCAGGAGAACTTGCTAAAAGGCACATTGCGGGGGTCAAGGAATGAAGGACCTCATCCTGGTGTTCCTGACCTTAGAGGAAATACCTTTACACATGCTCCTCTGTTTCTCACCTATGGTAAGTTCTGACCTACATACCCCAAAGAGAACCTGTGAGAATCACATGAGTTCATGTTTGGGAAAGTTTTATTTTTTTGAGACAGAGTCCTGCTCTGTTGCCCAGGCTGGAGTGCAGTGACACAATCTCAGCTCACTGCAAGCTCCACCTCCTGGGTTCATGCCATTCTCCTGCCTCAGCCTCCCGAGTAGCTGGGACTACAGGAGCCCGCCACCACACCTGGCTAATTTTTTTGTACTTTTAGTAGAGACGGGGTTTCACCCTTTTAGCCAGGATGGTCTCTATCTCCTGACCTTGTGATCTGCCCGCCTCGGCCTCCCAAAGTGCTGGGATTACAGGCGTGAGCCACCACACCCAGCCCAGCAAAGTATTTTTAGGTCTCTAAAGGAGTGTGCATTTAAGGACTGCTGTGCTGTGTGCTTGACACATACCATGTCATTTAATCTTCTCAGCAATCCTATAAAATAGATACCATTACAATCCTGTTCTCTGAACCTTATAGAAATGGTAGCTTCTTGGCAAAGGTAACATAGCTACCAAGCATTAGAGTCTAGGAGCAATTCCAGACAGCCTCTTAATATTGCAGCTGAAATTTAAAAGCAGGATATTGACTAATGTATCACTGATGACCTGGAGGGAGGTCTTTGGTGTGACTCAAGGTTCTATCCTTGGTTCTTTTCCCTTCAAGAGTTTTCATCCATTGAATCATTCATTCACCCATCAACATACTAATTTATTTAATTGTCCTATATTATTTCTGCACTTTTTTTTTTTTTTTTTTGAGACAGAGTCTCCCTCTGTTGCCCAGGCTGGAGTGCAGTGGCAGGATCTTGGCTCACTGCAGCCTCTGCCTCCTGGGTTCAAGCAATTTCCTGCCTCAGCCTCCTGAGTAGCTGAGACTACAGGCACCAACCACCATGCCCAGCTTATTTTTGTATTTTTAGTAAAGATGGAGTTTTGCCATGTTAGCCAGGCTGGTCTCGAACTCCTGACCTCAGGTGATCCGCCTGCCTTGGCCTCCCAAAGTGCTGAGATTACAGGCATGAGCCACCACGCCCAGCCTGTTTCTGCACTATTTAATAGATGCCCTGCTTAACATAGATTAAACTTCAAAAATCCTATATAGAGTCTATTAGCTTGATTTATCAATAAGGAAATTTAGGCATGAAGATTTCAAGTAACTTTGTAAAGCTCAGAGATCCAGTATATTTTGAGCTGTGTCTAGAATCCAGGAATCCTATTTGCCTTCTGGACCATGATTTATCTGAGTCTATATTCAAACCCAAACCTGACTCATTGGTTACGTGTCTCATCCATTGCATCTTCTTCATACCCACTGCCACTGAATTACTGGCTTCTCCCCTGGGATTCCACAACAGGTGTCTGTCTGGACTCTGCTCTGTTCTCATCGCTCTGCACTAATGTTTCCAGGAAACTCAGCTTTTCATAGAAGCCCCTCCAGTTCTCCTGGCCCATGCTTGTTTCTTTAGCCTCACGTTGCTCCACGTTTCTCCTTTCTTTCCGGTCTTGTTCTCTAGCCTCATGGAAGCACTTTCCTAAATATGTACTTGCTCTTTTTTGGAGCCAGAGAATCTTGGCATCAAGTACTTAATGTATGTTAGTTGGTCTCTTTGGGTTCTATTTTTAACATCCCTGAGCTCAGTTTATTCTTCCTTAAGAAGAGGATAGCAAGAGCACCAAAATCCTGGGATTCTTGTGAGGATTAATTACAGCTGGTAAGAAACCTAGAGTGTTGTGTGGCTCATTGTAAGTACCCCATTCACATTCAGTCAGGTTGATGTTGGTGTTAATGTCACCTGCTGCTTTCCCTGCCTGGTGTAGCCTCCCATCCACCTCCCCACCCAACACACAGGCTGGCGTTTGTTCATCTTGAACACTCAGCTTGTCTCTCTAGGAAGCCTCCTCCAGGTTCCCAGACTGGGCAGCCTCATCCAGGCTCTCATAGCACCTAATGATTCCTGTAGCTGAACACTGATCACCCTACATTGCAGCTACTAACTCATTGCAGCTACTCACTTATTGCTATTCTTCTCCTTTAACCTGTAAGCTACTGGGAGCTCTGTCTGTTGGTCTACATGCCCCTGGAATGTAGCTTTGTGCCTGGCACGTAATAGGGGATAAATATGTGCTTGTGGTGAATGAATGAATGATCAAATGTGATCATCACATCTCTCACACCTTCAAGGATGACAGAGGTATGGAGTTATTTATGCTACTGGGTCATTCTTCCACAGTGTGATTAAAAGCTTGGTTATCTTGGAGATTGTCAATCAGATTCCATCTCTATTTTGAATGAACAAGAAGACAAGCAGATCATTAGAATAATGACTGAGGAAATTCAATCTATGGATTTAAAGGGCACTATCAGGAATCTGAGGCCTCAAGTCAATGTCTCTTGCAAGTGATATTAGCAAGTTTGGAGTGTCGTAGCATCATGGAACCAAATGACTCCATGAAAGTGATTTCATTTAATCTACTCATTCTATACTAGAGGGGACTGAGGCCAAGGAGAGAGGAGATTTGGTGAAAGAAGTTTTGAAAAGAACCGCCCTGGAGATTGGATTATTGGCTCTCACTTAAATGAGAGCATTCTATAATATTCACAGGAACTTGTGCTCCAACCACATGAAGCTCCTAAAAACAGCAATGCCTGCCCTCTTTGAAGCTGTGAGCAGTCTAAGATTTCTGTCTGAGTTAATCTCCTACCAGTGAAATTCTCTTACCATTAACCAGGATACATTCTCACCTTGGTCATTGTGCAGGAAAGGGTTAACTTGGCAGACCTGGGCTCCTCAAACCCTGCACATTCCCAAAGTATTCAGGACTAGCCCTTGGCCTAGGAAGTCCTTGGAGTATCCTGTCTGACCAGTCTTTTTATATGCTTAAGGCTTTGGGTCATGCCAAATAGGTCAGGCTAATGATGGGTATTTATTGTGAATACCCATTTGTGTATGCTTGAGGCTTTGGGGCACACTGTTATCAGTCTACCCTTGGGGAAGGAGGGTGAGGGTCTGAATAGTGGAGATCAGTCTGAAAGGCACTGCACACCCATGTGACTGACTCATAATAAAAACTCTGGATATCAAGGCTCAGGTGAGAGTGCCTGGTTGACGTCAATCAGAACAGGCTGTCACACACCATTGATCAGAGAATTAACCACTGCCTGCAAAACTCCACTGGGAGAAGACACCTGAAAGCTTGCGTCTGGTCTCTCCTGGACTCTTCCCTATGTGCCTTTGCTGAGTTTAGTCTGTATCCTTTTGCTGTAATAATCTGTAACCATGAATATACAGTTTTCTCAGTTCTGTGAGTCCTTATAGTGAATCATCAAAACCGAAGGTGTCTTGGAGACCCAGACACAGCCCTCTGCTCCATGTTATATGCCAGTGGAGGTGCTCTGTTGAGACAGAAAGCACATGGTCTAGACCAGCATACTGATTATATCAGCTAACTTCAACTGTATAATAATCCCAAATTAATGGCCTAAAACAATAACTATTTATCTCATGATTCTGTATCTTTCAATCTGAGTTGAGCTTAGTCAGGCTGTCCTTCTGCTCCCTGGGCTCCTTCTGTTGTCAGAGTGGCTCTGCATTGAGGGTTGGCTGGAATCCAGAAATGGCAATGGGAGAAACTGGACTATATGCTTTTCTCCCTCCAGCAGGTCAACTCTGGCTTGCCACAGAGCAGCGGGATTCCAAGGTCAGCAGGGAAGCAAGCCTCACTGTGCAGCCCTTTTCAAGCCTCTGCTTGTATTGTGTTTGCTAATATCTCACTAGTCAAAGCAGGTTACAGGGCTCATTCAGGTTCAAGGAATGGAGAAATACATGGCTCAACATCACATTGTGAGGGTGTGGATACCGAAAAGGGAAGAATTTACAGCCATTTTTACCATCTACCGAACCCTGAAGACAAGAGTAGCAGCAGGTTATGAACGGGGTGACTGAAAGCCAGCTGATTTCATCACACTTCTTTTGACAGTCCCTGCCTGGGGCACACTGTCACCAGCAGCTGGATCAGTAAAAAGACAAAAACAAATACCCTCACTGCTCACCACAGATTTGCAAGCCAGTTTATTGGTTTTGATCTAAAAAATAAATTGAGACAATTTTATCAATACTGCTAAATCCCATCAGAAATGCCTCACACTTACTGCTCTGCAAAATTTCTTCCAAATCTGTCATAGTCTTGTGTACTCAAAATAATTGTATGCATTAGGAGCTATTATCCCTGTTTGATAGATAAGAAAATTAACGCATGGAGACATGGTATAGTTGCCCACCCAGATTCATACTCTTTGTCTGATTCCAACACCACTCTCCTATCACTGTGTTGTGTTGTCTTTTATTCATTATCACAGGCCCACTTTGAGATGCGTGTTTCTGCTCCCTTTATACAGATGGAGGCAGAGGCTTACAGCAGTTCATAGTGTAGTGGCCGTACCACCCTGAGGGTCACTTCCTCTGTATAATAACACTCACCAGGCACGTATTATTTCATCCTGAGTAATAGCCCATAGCAGAAGCATAGAGAATGCAGCAGTCAGACATGCAGAGCGTGCTTTTAAGGAGTGCCAAGCCACTTAAAACATACCTTCACAGTTTTTTGTCATTTCATTTGTTCAGGTTTAAGCAGCATACAAAGATGCATAGATCTGAGCAAGAAAAATTTCATTTCGAGTAGGTGATTCAGAATATGTGCAAACAAGGGGAATAATCTCTCAGTTTGGAAGGAGTAACAGAAAAAGAAAGAGACAAATATAACCAGCTGGTTTGAGGGCGTAATTGCAATGCTTATAACACTGGCCTCTTCCCCCACAATCATACTGGGCTCTGGGGCCACAGAAACAGACATTCGAATACCAGTTTCTGCCTCAAAGAGTCACCAGAACGGTGCACAGAGGATTATAACAGTGGGAGAAGCTGCGATGTGGGGAGTCAAGAGGGTCCTTCCAACTCTTAGAGGCAGGTGTATTGTTATTGCATGACGGAATATTGAGGGAGTTGGACCATTGCCTTTGACTTTCCACCTGTCTCGGTATCAGAAGGATGCATTCATGCCTTTGTCATGTGACTTGACCATTTCACTGACTAGAGGGGGAAGAGAGCTGACCCTTGCCTTGAAATTGGCTGCTGGAATGTGGGACATGGCGGCCAATCCGTTTCAGCACCAGGCATTAAAAAGACATTGCAAGTTTCCATTTGCTTCTCTCATGCCCCTGCTTCTATCCTAAAATGCAGACTCGGTGGGCAGCTGCTGGGCTAAGGGTGACAGGGACTCCGGAGCAAAGCTAAGCCTCACCACAGCCTGCAGCTGAGCACATCTGCAGACCTGCAAACCTGTGAGTGAAAAGTAGAAATAGTTGCTTCTGGAGGCCACTGAGATTTTGAGGTAGTTTATTAGGTAGAATAAAATAAGATAAAATAAAATTAGAAGCTAATAACAGTGCAGACTCTGCTGGCCAGACCAGAAGACGCCCACTCTGTTCCTTTATGTCAAGGCTTGTGTCTCTTTAGACCTGGTTACTCCAGAGAGCAAGTTGGCTTCTAGCTTTGGGTCCTGGTTCACCCCATTCTGGTGCCAGTAGCTGATCAGTTCTAGGCTTTGGTAGGCCCCGGGTGGCCTAGGTAGTTCCACTCTCATGTTGAATTTGCTACTGGGGTGAAAGTAGTCTAAAATGTACCTGTCATGTCTCCTATTATATATGGACACTTTACACAATCCATACCATCACCCTCATAACCACCCGGAAGGTAGACATTATTAGCAAGTTGCATGATAAAAGCAGACTGTTGTAGGATAGCAAATTCTTCTCCACGCCCTGTTTTGAACCAAATGAAAATGAAACAGAAATAGATAGCAGATGAAGAACCACAACATGGCCTTACAACTGCCAAGGCTGACACAAGAGAAGGCGACTTCTTTCTTTGGGCGCCTGGGGGACTTCAGAGTACTGATCCCCAGAAAAAGACAGGGCTACTCAACCAGCCCAGCTGGAGCTGACAACATCCCTAACCCTGACCAGCATGGGGCTGCCCAACAAGGCGGATGAGCTGCCGGGTGTTTGTAGAGGGTCCATGCTGAGAGGACCCTGGGCATGTGCCTGAGAGTGGACCTCAGGCTGCTTAGGCAAGGAGACAGAACATAAAGTAGTATAAGGGAAAGTTTATCAACATTGATGCCCACCCCTGGGATGCAGGATTTAACACCATAGCAAACTCCCTGGGAGATGCTGCTAAAATGCTGCAGGGATGCCTCTTAAAAGCAGAGAGAAAGTGATGTCCACACTGAGCAAAAGAGAGAAGCCGGCACTGCGTTGGAGATGGAGGGAGAGGGGGAGTTCACGACCAAGGGAGTCGGGAGGAGCCACCAAGAGGCTCTGCCGCATGGAAAGGCTTGCATGGGCCTCAGGCTGGCAAAGCAATGAGGTCCGAACTGCAGGAGCGGCACTCCACAGTCAGGGTGCACCTCCCACGGTGTTCTCTTTGGGCTGTGGCTCATGGGCAGAGATGCTTTCGTGGTAGGATTTTGAAATAACAGTCCAGGTGGTAGCCCACAGCTAACAGAAGCATGGTGGGTGCTGGACCCTAGGTCAGGGAAGCGAAGGAGCATGGAACTCTACCCAGCAGTAGGGCCAGGACTAGACCAAGGTGAGAGAGGAGCTCAGAGTGCAAAATGTAAGAAGGCTCTCACCCTCGGGGCCTGACTCTGCCCCCGTGGCCCTGGGAGGGAGTTCCTCCCTACGGTTTGTACCCTGGGCCCCTTTCTTGCCTTACCCTAGTCCCAGCCCTGGTGGTCAGCAGGGAACAATGGATATGGAAGATGGAGCACAGCATCCTGGGATCAAGATTGGAACCTTGGGCCCACCTGATGGTCTTTCCCCCTTTTTCTGAATGTATAATTGAAATAGGTGGCACACCCTGCCACTGGGTTCTTGGCCTGAGGGGTAAGAGCTGTCATAGCAGCAGGGGCCAGGTGGAAGCTGCTGAAAGGGGTCCTCACCCTGAGCCAAGAAAGCAAACAAAACTAATATTATATCCCAGGAGATGGTAGAGGTCTGGGCCCCCTTAAAGGATACAGGGGACGGCCCCCATCACATCCCCTCTTCATGTACCAGTATGGTTCCAGGAAAAGGTCCAGGAGGGTGACAGTAAACCACAACACGCTCACCTTACTCGCAGCTGCTGTGCAGGGCACAGAATCTCTATTAGAGTAGATTTACGCAGATAGGATGTCACCATTAGACAAATGGTTCCCATTTCATCCCTATGAGAAAGGAGAACCTGAAAGCCTTCAGTTGGAACAGACATTTCCAGGTATGCATTTCTAGTCTTCCCAGGCCTTGACACCTCCCACTGTCCTAAGATAGTCCAGGGAATGGGGGCCACTCAGATATTCTGCAGATCATCACATTGCTCCACTCCAAGATTTCACTGTGTGAACTGCATGAGCTGAGCAGGAAATGGCAAGTACACTAAAGGCCTTGGCAGACAAATATGCTCCAGCGGCAAGGAGATAAACCTCATGAAGATTCGACGGCCTTACATCAGTGAAGTTGTCTGGGACATGACAGGATTCCCCTCCAAAATAAAATTATTGCACCTCCTATTGTTAAGAAGGAAGTACAACACCTGAGCAGTTCCCTGTGCCAGCAGCACATTTCACACCTGGGACTAAGTGCTTCAACCTATATACCAGGTGACACAGCAGCTGGCCAGCCTGGAAGGTGGGGTCAGAGCAGGAAGGGGCTCACCAGCAGATATGGGCTGAAGTGCAGGTGCTGTGGACTATGTGAACTGGCAGACCCCATTGTGATAGAGGCAACTGCAGTGGGGAGAGACACTATGTAGAGTATGTGGAAAGCCCCTAGAGAAATTACAATAAAAGCTCTTGGGTCTGCGATGGAGTGTCATGCCATGTCTAGTGGAGAACCACGTATCTTTCAAAACATAGTCCCTGGCACGAAATTGGGCTTTGGTAGAGACGCCTGTCTATGGGACATGAAGTAATGATACTCCCAGACCTGACCATCACGAAACCCATCAAGTTGGAAAGTTGGGTGGAAGATATTCCCTGAGGGAATGGGCAGGAACAGCACTGAAGGCATCAGCCCACAACCCGAGCAGGCAGCCCAGCCACCCCTTGCCCCAGCTATCCCCCACTGGTGCCTGTTCCTCAGCTCATACATGCAACAACACGCTAGTTCCTTCTGACCAGCTGACAGAGGCGGAAATGGCCAAGCGTGGTTTATGAATGGGTTGGCTTAATATGTGGGTACACATCAATAATGGGCTGATCTGTAAATTGAGAATAGTAATGCGATTTAACTCCAGAGGTGGTTGTGAAGATCTATTATGATGATGTGTGTCGAGTACTGACACATTCATAAATGTGAGATACTGTTATTGACATTGATGTTGTTAGCATCACCATCACGGTAAGGTAAGCAGATGGTGCCACCCACGTTCACCTTTCTTGACCCTCTCCTTATTTCTCAGCTCTGGTCTCTGTTTTCTGACCCGCTCTCTCCTGGTTGCCACCTGGAGCCCAGGTGATTTACTGAGCTTGAGCAGCACGCTTAGAATATCAGCTCTTGGTAGACATAGCCCTGTTACCTGGTATCAGCTCCTCCAAATGTTGCCTGAAGCCCACCGAAAGAATAATTAAGCAGCCATCTGGAGACTAATGGTGGGGGCTTGGCAAACACAGGGGAGAGTGGAAATCTCTTTGGCTTGAGTCTGTGCACCTGTGTCCAGGAGGAGATGCATACACACGTGTGTACACACACACCTGCTCACAGCATTCCAGAAGGGCAAAAACAGAACACACATGAGCTCATCCCCACAGGCAGAGAAGATCAGTGGAGTCCTTGGGAGATTTGCTGGCCTTGGAGCGGACCCATCTTAGCAGAAACTCATTTCCTAGCCTCTAGGACAGGAAATACATAGTCCCAGTCAAAAACGGGCAGCCTGGAGGTCAAACTGGCCTCTAAGATTAGGACTCATGTGTCCTGGATATTAAAAAATAAATTGATTTAGTGGCCAGTATTCAATGGTGAAAAGGTTTCTTATAAGAATCCAGATTTCGAGCTTGTCTTCAGAAGCAAGGCATTCTGGCAGCACTTTCTGTATCTTCCCACTGGCCACCCTAGGCTGCAGCCACTGCCCCTTGTGGAAGGGGCACCCCTCATTTGTCATAGTCCCCCCAAACCGTGAGTGTCACTTGGTATTTAAGGCCTCTAATCAGGGCTGCTTCTCTCACATTTACGATGCAACTAACACGTCTATATATTTGAACTTGTAACTTGTACTTGAAAACAATTCCCTTTCTTGATAGGTAAAGAAATCAAAGCTCAAAAATGGGAAGTGAGCTGGGAGTAGGCATGCATGACCCGCAGGCATGGAAAATTCCCTTTTCACAAATCCTTCTTTTCCTTCAAGATCCATTTCCATGTCTACACGATGCCTCCAAAACCATTCCATGGTACAACATTGTCTTCCTCATCTAAAGGTTAAAACCACCGTGGCCTCTCTTTGCATTCGCTAATGACTCACCTGCTGGCTTTAGTATTTCTGTGAGTGCTGATGTCTATGTGTGTGACACTGAGTTGGCCTAGGAAGAGAGAATTATATAAATTAAATGTTGTCCAATTCTTAAAGCAGGTGGGCTGTTGTAGTAGAAAGAACTCAGTCTTTAGCATGGGACCTGGCTTCAAATCCTGACTTCATCACTAACTGGCCTTGGGACATTGAGAAAGTTACTTAATGTCTCTGAATTTCCATTTTCTTGCATTTAAAGGGGAGGCCGTAATTTCTATTCCGCATGGTTCTTGCCGAAGTAAATGACAGAAAATTTGGGAAAATGATCTATACAGTCTCTGCTATGTGAAAAGGTACATTCCCTCTCTCGTGATAATTCAGAGAGTGATGAAGAAGAAAATCTAGAGAACAAATGATAAAGGCACAAGGGAGGGAACAGCCAAGGCCCGAAGAGAAAATCCACAAAATGCATCATGATTTATTGAGCCCCTGATACATGCAAAGCATCAGAAAGGTTTTGATATGTGTGATCTCACTTATCCTGGCTACCCCTGACCTGGCTAAGGCTTTGCTGTATCCATTTTCCAAATGAGAAGACTGAGGATCCCAGAAGTTAAGGGAGTTGCCCAACATCAAGAACTCCCAAGTAGGAGAATCAGGTTTGACCTCATGTCTGGGTGCCTTACCCGGGAGCCTTCCCATAGCACCTCCCTGCCTCCACGGAGATGCGTGGGGATGCTGAATACTGACCCATCGCCCAGGAGATCCAATATTCCTAGAGTTGGCAATGGCTCTGAGTCACTATGAGCTGAGGACACAGAAATTCTAAGTCCAGGCCAGGACTCTGTAGAGACCTTGTGATGTTCCACAGAAGGTCAGGGCAGGGGATCTTGGATTCTTCCAACTCACCCTTGACCTGGGTCTCACTTCTCCAGTGTGGTCTCTCAGGCTGCAGCACATCCATAAGAATACAGGACCTTGAGGCTCTGAGATCAAAGCTCACTTCCCACTGAGGACCATGCCCTGGGGCTGCTGAAATTAGGAAGGCTGAAGAGCAGAGGGTGGGATTCAGGGTTAGGATTCAGAGGCCTGTGGGCAATGGCCTCCAGCCAGGAAGATGGAGGGGCTTCTTGAGGCATCTTTCCCATCCTTTAGTCACCCTCTCACTGTGAGATCTCTCTCCTTCTCTTCTTTCTCATCTTCAGGAAGGCGATCCCAACATGCTTGGAGTCCAAAGCACTTTCCTTTCTGTGCCAGTCCCACAGAGGGGTGATACGGAATCGGGAAGATGCTGGCACCCTGACCTCAGGTGTCTCCTCTTCCAGAGGATAAGACAGGCAGGTAAGCAGGTGAGTGGGATGACTTTTACTGATGGCGTTGGGCCACTGGAAGCATGTGGCCTCAAGTGGGCCCACAGGTGAGAGGCCAGTGTCGGCTCAATGGAGAGAACAGGGACAATGGAGCTTCACAGAAGTGTTGTGAAGATAAAGTGATGGCTCATGTCCCTTAACAACCAACACAGAGTGCTCAAGAAGGGGTAGAGAATGATGATGATGGTGATGACAGTGATAGGCCCAAGTTACTAAATTGATTGGAGAAACGGAGCTTGTGGAAATAAAGAGTAGGGCAATAACCATTGTGATGTGAGGAACGGGGTTGTCCATAACTATAATAGCACGTGCTGCTTACTCTGTTGCCTGGACCATGGTGTAGCTAGGACCCTAGGCCCTCATCCAGGTGGGAGAGACTGCACTAGGCTCAGCTTCTCAGAGGACTATTGGTTTTGCCAAGCTTCTCATGCCCTCAGGCCTGCAGCAGTCGGCAGCTGGTATTCCCAGGCAACTCTGAAAACATGTGCCACCCAAAGCCAGACTCCCTGGCACCAAAGCAGGTTTTTGACCATTCACTGATAGAGCAACTCTTGCTCCTGTCCTGTCAGAAGTTAGAGTGTCAAGGCCAGGTCTCTCTATGGATGCACTGACACCCTGGTACACAGTGTGTGGCCCACCAAATCTGGGCCCATGTCTTGTTAGAAGATAAGCTTAGGGCTATGAGGACACAAAGGTCTAAGAATGACATCATGGACTGGTGGAAGCAGGAAGGAGGCTGAGGGATAAAAGACTACACTTTGGGTACAATGTACACTGCTCAGGAAACTGGTGCACCAAATTCTCAGAATTTACCAATAAAGAACTTATCTATGTAACCAAAAACCACCTCTTCCCCAAAAACTATTGAAATTTTAAAAATGTGATAATAAAAGGAGATAAGCTTAGGCACCTTACATTTTTAATGCATTTATTTCAGCATTCAGTGATAAATGAATCTGGTAGTACCAGACCACAAATGGTTCAGCATCCCATCAAGGGGGTTAGAGGGAAGAATTTTTATAAGGTGTTCATGGAAGCAAGACAAAGAAAATATGTGACTGGTTACTGTAGAAAGTCCTTAGTTAAAAGTTAGTTGGCAGATTCTGATGGGTAGAGTCTCTAGTTACAGGTTGGTTGGTGATTTCTGATTGATTAAGTTGAGGTTTACAATTGAATTGAGTTTTGTTTGCTTGTGTGGGAAGGCACCAGGGCCATCTCAGCTTACTGTCCCCTACAGTTCATCATTTTAACTGGCTGACAGGAGGAGGGAGGGGTACCTATCTTCTCCATACTTGCTAACTCTTGCTGTTTGTCTCTCTACTTCCAAATTAAGCCTGTTCCTTAGCCTAAACCATGTGATGTTGTAGAATTTTTCTCAAGCCCTGCTATGTGAGTAGTGATCACCCTAGGAGAGCAACATGGCATGAAACCATCTTCTTACATCTCTCCTTGAGGCTGAATGGGCTACAAAGCAATTCACTCTCTCATTCAACAAGCTGAATCCATACCACCACCCCAGGAGAAGTAGGTTCTATAATAATGCCTACGCCATGGAAGAGGGAGCAAGGGCAAAGCCTACACACCCAGGCTCACCTGGCGGATCAGAGGTGAAGACCCTGAAAAAAGAGGAAGGAACAAGACAGACTTGGCTCCTGCCCTCCAGTGCTGACTGGAGGCTCCTGGAGGGAATAGACATCAAACATACACAAATCCCTATGTCCCTGTAAAGGATCTTTGTGCCAGGAGGAAGCAGATGTGGATGTGACTGGAGGGAATAATGGGGCAGGCATTTTTGGATTAGGTGACCATGGCAAGATGTCTTCCATGAAGTGAGACCAGTGAGGCCTGAAATTTGAGCAGAAGCCAGGATTTCAAAGGATCCAGCCAGAGTCATCCAAGCAGGACTGGCATGGGCCAAGTCCTGAATGCAGGGCTGGAGCCCAGGTGGGAGGAGAATGTATGGAGATGAGGAGGATGGGGAGAGAAGTAGGAAGAGGAAGCAGAACAGGTCAGCCCTGGCTTCCGGAGCCTACTAGGACTTTTGGGTTGAGAGACTGATGAGGAGGAATTTGGAGAATCGGGGTGCTTGTCACAGATCAAAGGCTATACAAGTGCAGTGCACCAGTGCTTGAAAGCGCGGAATCCTTCAGTTGGGGCCAGGGCAGGCAGGAGTTCAGGAGGGGAGAGTCACTGCCTGTACCCAAGCACATGTCCCTGGGGCTCCGAAGGCTTTCTCTGTAGATGTGCAAACTCTAGAAGATAGCACAGAAGAGAATAAGAATACCCTTCTTTTCTTTCCCCTTCTCCCTGTGGAATTTATGGGGTTTGAAACACTGTCCTAGCAGGGATGCAGGAGAAACTATGAGAAATCTGATGCCACTAATCTAATTATGGCATACTTGATTTGACAGCTATGTCCCAACTCAGCTGAGGTCTCTGTTCCTCTTCTTTAGAAGACAATAAATTTCTCTGAAGTAAATCTGTTTCCCTGGGGAGACCCTGGGGTAACAACAGTATTAGACATGAGCCTTTGCCAAGCCAAAATTCAGAGGGAGACTGAGACTCTTTTTCATTTCAGGTTTTTAAAAAAAATGATTCTTATTTATTTCTGCCAGGCCACTGGGGGAGAACTTGGAAAACATATACATACAGACAATAAACTTGGTATCAAAGGGGGACTTGTGTGCCCAGCTGTGAAAAACAATTGGAGAATTCCAGATGCTGGGCTCTGTTTATCCTTTCATCGTGATGGATAATCACTGTTTCCCTAAGAAAGTCTGTGTGTCATAATCAGATTTGACTTTGCAAATGTTGCATTTTCCCTGAGAGAACATACAAATGGTTGCCTTTTCGTGGCAAAGATTAAAACCCCAGTTCTGCTTCCTGCAAAAAGTACAGGAAATTTCATTGAAGACATTGAAACCTTAGGACAGAATTCCAGAGAGCAAGAGGCATAGGGACTTTAACCTCCACCCTCCGGAGTCCCTTTCTCAACTCCTACCTGCTCAGTGCTGGGGCCTTCTTCAGGCGCATCTCTACAGGGGATGGATGATCACTGTGCTTCCTGTAGGACCACTGTCTTCCTGAACAACTGCAGCTGCCAGAGATTGTCTTTTGTGAGGGGATAACTGCTCATCCCAGTTCTACCCCATGCCCTTCTCCTCGACTCCAAAGGGCTGCCTGCTTACCCACTTCTGGGCACAGCCCTTTTGTGTATAGCAAGGGACCCTCCCACTCTCACTACCCTCCCTAGTGAAAATAACATAGGTTGAGACTACCTTGGGCAAATCATTTAACCTCTCTGAGTTTCAATTTCCCCATCAAGAAAATTGTCAAAATAGTAATACTTGTGATTATTTTATATAGTGGTTGTGAAAATTCCATTACATAATATACTCCTGGCATACAATGACTTCATTGTTGGTGTTAGCTAATGATGTTGTCATCATCAGCACCTTCATGCTTATCATCATCATGAACATCTTTGTCGTCTTCATCATCATCATTATTGTCATTACCTGTTTCTTATAAATAGTAATAAACAATCCTAATCTCTCTACATGTTCTCATATGCTTTGGCATATGAAGCTTTCATTGTCTTGGGTCCTTTGATGAAAATACTCCTTGGACCTATCACTCCCAACCCTTGGGTCCCCCGCTTTTTTTTTGTGAGATGGAGCCTCACTCTGTCACCCAGGCTGGAATGCAGTAGAGCGATCTCAGCTCACTGCAACCTCTGCCCTCTGGGTTCAAGCAGTTATCCCCACTCAGCCTCCCGAGTAGCTGGGATTACAGGCACCCACCATCATGGCTGGCTAATTTTTGTATTTTTGTAGAAATGGGGTTTTACCATGTGGGCCAGGCTGGTCTTGAACTCCTGACCTCAGGTGATCCACTCGCCTCAGCCTCCCAAAGTGCTGCTGGGATCACAGGTGTGAGCCACCATGCTCAGCCAGTTCCCCCATTTTTAAAAGGGCAAACCAATATGTGATGCCTTGTGCATCAGCTGACAAAGAGTAGAGGTTATGACACTAGCAGTCTCCCTATGGGTCCAGGTCCCTCCTCCGGGGTGACACTTCTTTGGTCTCTGCTTTCCTCAAGGAGCTTAGGTGCTGCTGTGAACATCTAGCAGGATCAGTGGTTGTTCTTAAAATGGAAAGGAATTTTTCTTCCTTCTCTGCATAGTAACAGTTTTGGTGATGTCAGGGTAGCTAGGACTGCTGCCATTAAAGAAGTAAGAAAATGAGAGGACAAAAGGTGAACTGGTTATCTTGAGGCCTCTCTTTACAGCAGAGGTCCCCCTGCAATTCTCAGCCAGGCAGTCTTCCACAGGATGGCAGGTTTCAGGATGACATCCTTCACCAACCTACGACTTCATCCAGTTGTTCAGAATCACATGGACCTTGTTTCAAAATCTACCTAAGTTACAGATATTTATTTAATGTCTTTAAGCCTTGATTTCCTAGTCTTTTTAAACGGGACCATAATAGTAGCTGCATCATGGAGCTGTGAGTATTGAATAGGATAACCCATCTCAAGGGCTAGCACAGTACATCTTAGTAGTAAATATTCAATAAACTGGTCATTTTTCATCTTAAAGTAGGGTTAACACTCACATCACAGCTCTTGTGAAGGGAGTTTCACAAGCTTGGCTTGCAGCCTGGCAGGCTCAGTAGCTGCTGGGCAGTATCATCATCTTTACTATTATTTTGTTCCAAAGCTCCAGCCCTTCTGCCCACCACATCTGGGCCACCCGCAGTCATTGCATGTGTCCAGTCTGATTGGCAGAATTGGCAGTCACACCAGCCATCCCTGACTCTGATGCTTCCAAAAACATTTGCAAGCCAAATTCCAGACAGCAGCTCCAGCCTAGCTGCAAGAGGACCCAAAGCTCACACCAGCTGCTCAGGCCCCAAAGCTTCCCTGGCTGGTCGCCTGGCGCCCTGTACACCAAAGCCTGGGGCTGAAGAGTGCTCAGGTGGTGGATAATTATCCCACGCACTGCCAATGCCTGCATTTAGATGAGGCATTATTCAAATCCACCCCTCTCCAAAGAGCTTTGACATCTTCCTAGGTCCCAGCACGCGCAGCCACAGAGCCACGGCCCTGGGCAGCCCTGGGCAGCCCTGCAAGTGGTCTGTCAGGAAGCACTGCAGAGTTAATGAGGTTTGTTTTCTGTGGTTTGTCAACCCTTGAAGCTATTGTTACTGCCCAGCCTTCTTCCCATCATCTCTAATCTTCCTGTGGGTGTCTTTCAAAAAAGGCAGGGAAAGAGAAAGAGAGGGAGGGAGAGAAAGAGGAAGAATGAGAGAAAGAGAGGAGGAAACAAAAGAATTTCCTGAGTGCAGACAGATTTCTGCCTGCTCTCGATGCCTCCAGACATTCTCACTTTCCCTCTCACATGCTTCAAAAGGGCCCCACAGCTCTGAGAGCTCATGACAAAACTTTTCTCTCTTTCTACAAACACTCACTGTATCACCAGCAAACTCTGCCTAAGAGGAGCTCAGTAAGATTCCAGCCTGAATGCACAGAACCCACACATCATGCGTATCTCATATGGACTCCAGGTACCGTGATGAGAGATGATATGTAATTTTTTGGCAAGAAAAATATCTAATTCAAGTAAACCATTGTGGCAACATGGAGACGCACCCCCAGAGGTCTTCAAGGCAAGACTTCCTGCTTAGCATCAGGGAGTGTGATCAGCAGGCAGCCTGTAGCTCTCGGCTCCCTTGGGGTCCACCCCAGCTACAGAGAGCCACCTTGTCTAAGGCCATGTCCTTCTGGGGACAATGCATCCTCAATGACTGAATGGGGCAAGAGCATAAAGGCCCTGACATCCCTGCCCACCATGGGAGACTTCAATGGGCAACACTCTGGTTCTCCCGCTCTACTCGCTATGTCAACCGAAGCTCGCTCTCCCTCCCTTTTTTGAAAGGAACCCACAAGAAGATTAGAGATTATGGGGAGAAGGCTAGGCAGTAACAACAGCTCCAAGGGTTGACAAGGAACACTGTTGGGTGTTCATTGCAGTGTGACCTTTCCCTTTCCAATCCTGCCTCCTACACCTCCTTTCACACATGGGAGTCACTGATACACATCTTGAACCCCACACTCTGTCTTGGCATCTGCTTCTGTAAAATAACACGTACTAGTTTTCACTGGGAGTGTATTGAGAAAATCCAGAGAGGGTTTTCAGGTGGAAGGGAATATCTGAGCTCATGGGATATGTCAGTCATTTGAGACTCTAAAGAAGCTATAAGAATAGGCAAATGGAATGACTGTTGCTGGGTGCCACTGATGTTCTGCAGCAAGATAACAAATAGCTGGAAACAGAAATGGGCAGCTAAAAGCCAGATGTGGAAGCCAGAAAGCCTCCTTTGGAGGCAAAGAAACTCATCTTCTGCAGCAGGAGGGTAGAGAAAGCCAAGGGCCAAGTTCAAGACTTAACAGAGCAGCTGAACTTCAAAGACTGTGCAAGGCTCCAGCAAGCTGGGTTTGTAAGGCTAACTGGGAGAACCTGGGTCCCTGGCCCCTGGTCCCCAGTCCCTTTGGTTTCTTAAAGATTTGGACTTTTCAGACTGCCCTGAATCTTCTGAGGTTGTAGACATGGCCCACCCCTCCCTATTATAAGATAACACACCCCATGCTGGAGGACAGTGCAGAGACCTCTGCCCTTAAGGGAACACATTACCCCTCAGGGGCTACCCCTATCTCCCTTCCTGGTCACTAGCTCATAACTAGGGTTAAAGCACAGCATACTCCAGCAAGGATAGCTCTGAGACACCTGGAGAACAGGACGACTCCCACTGAACAACACTGCAATGTCAGGATGCTCGTGGCTGACTGTAGAGGGGGAGGGTGAAAAGTTCAGTAAGCAGGTACATGCTGGAATGTACACATGGTGTACAGACAGAAGACCCACCAGAGGACAACACTCCGAGAGCAGGCCTAGAGGAGACATAGCACTTCCTAAAGCAATAAGGAATGTGATAGTAGTAGGGGCACCATGTTCCAAAAATGCCAATAGTGCTTCTCCCCTACAGGCCAAGTCTGATGGAAGCAGAGGCTGTTATAGAACTTGGCTCACTGATAGCAACAGTGATAATGGAACCCCTGACATATCTGGGGTTATCTGACAGCCCTTGACCACCATAAACCAGGGGGTCACAATCATCACAATAACTGGCAAGACTGAGGTGGCTCTTGATGGGGTTGGACCCTCAGAGAACTGTGGAGATGGTTGACAGAGCATGGCATTCCTAGTGGCAAAATAGATCAGCAGCCAACTAGGGGTCCAGCCAGCTTGTACCAGCAGAACAAACTAAGGATATGTGACCAGGAGGATATGTGACCAGGAGGCTGAATCACAACACACTTGGCATTCCAACTTTGCTCAGCATGGGCCATTGCAGAGGCCCAACAGGTGAATGGAAGAGAGATTGTAAGGGTCCTCTTATGGGCTGAATTATGTCCCTCCCAAATTCATAGGTTGAAGCCCTAACCCCTAGGACCTCAAAATATGACTGTACGTGGAGATAGGGCCTTCGAAGAGGTGACTGAGGCAGTTAGGGTGGGCCCTAATGCAATCTAAGTGGTGTCCTGATAAAAGAGGAGTTTAGGACACATAGACAGGTATAGAGGGAAGATTGGGTGAAGGACAGGGAAAAGATGGCCCCCTGAAAGCCATGGAGATGGGTCTCAGAAGGAATCAACCCTACTAGTACCTTGATCTTGGACGTCCAGCCTCTAGAAGTATGAGAAAATAAATATCTGCTGTATAAGCCACACAGTCTATGAGATTTGGTTATATAGTACCCCCAGCTGAGGATTACCCATCCCCATGCCTGCACCCATTGCCCCACTGTGTTGAGGAGGCTGCATTGGGCTTGTATTGCTGTCCACCTTCTTTACGTCTATCTAATTCTTCTCTTAACAATTCCTTTCACAGGTGTGGTTCCTTATAAAGGTCTCACTTCAAAACTCGATCTCAGTGTCAGCCTCTGACTGACTCAACCCATGGCAATCATGCATCATATAGAGAGCTGCACAAGCCCTAAGTGTTAGCCCAATAATTGTCACAAGGGGAATTCACCTGTGTAACCTCTACCTTGTAGCCCAAAAGCATTCCTCATGCTCACTCAAGATAATGGCTGTGGCCAGGCATGGTGGCTCACGACTGTAATCCCAGCACTTTGGGAGGCCAAAGCAGGCAGATCATCTGAGGTCAGGAGTTTGAGGCCAGCCTGGCCAATGTGGTGAAACCCCGTTTCTACTAAATATACAAAAATTAGCCAAGCATAGTGGCGTGTGCCTGTAGTCCCAGTCCCAGCTACTCAGGAGGAGGCAGGAGAATCGCTTGAACCTGGCAGGCGGAGGTTACAGTGAACTGATATTGTGGCATTGCACTCCAGCCTGGGCGACAGAAGAAAACTCGGTCTAAAAAAAAATAATGGCTGTGAAATTCTTCATGAGGTTCTTGGTAGGAGAAGTTTGTTCTTCTGGTAATGACTATACAGTTTCCCAACATATAAATATACCACAATTAATTTCCTTCATTCTATTAGATATCTCCATTGCTTCCATTTTTTCTATTGTAAATCAAAATACTATGAACATTTGTGTACGTTTCTTATATGAACACATGTATTTATTTTTCTTGGGTATATACCTAGTAGTAATAGTCTTAGGTCATAGAACAGGTATGTGCTTAGATTTAATAGATAATGCCAAACTATTGTCTAAAATGGTTTTAACTTGTATTTCCCTGAAAAATAATTGGTGTTTGACATCTTTATCATATTATTAGCCATTTTCATATCCTGCTCTGTGAGGTACTCATTCAAGTCTTTGTACATGTTTTATTGTTGTCTATTTTCATATTAATTTGTAGGTCTTACTCATATATTTGAAATATTTCCCTGTCAGATATATGTACTATAAATCTTCTGTTCCTCTGTGGCTTGTCTTTTTTTTTTTTTCTCATTTAGTTATGTCTCTGAGCAGAGCACTTCATATATGCGTGTTTGTGTGTGTGGTTGTGTGTGTGTACAGACATATATCACATAATATTTTGATCAACAATGGACCACATATATGATGGTGGTCCCATAAGATTATAATACCATATTTTTGCTGTACTTTTTCCATTTTTAGGTGTGTTTAGATATGCAAATACTTATCACTGTGTTATAATTGCCTGTAGTTTCAGTACAGTAACATGCTGTACAAGTTTGTAGCACAGGAACTATAGGCTACCCTATATAACCTAGGAGAAGAGTAGGCTCTACCATCTACGTTTGTGTAAGTGCACTCTACCAAGTTCATACAATGACAAGATCACCTAATGACGCATTTCTCAGAACAGATATCCACCATTAAGCAATTTATGACTGTACGTATACACACATGTAAGTTAAATCATGTGTATATATAAATGATTATACATGTATTTTTTCATTTTTGGTTAATGCTTTATTGTGTTCTGTTCAAGAAACCCAAAGTCATGAACATATTCTCTTTTGTTTTATTCTAAAAGCTTTATATTTTACATCTTACATGAAGGTTTAGGATGTATTTATTTCAAATTATCTTCATGTATGGTGTGAGGTAGGAATCAAGGTTTGTTGCTTTACTTATAGATAGCCAGTTGTTCCAGCATCATTTATTGAAAAAAAAAATCTCTTGTTCAGTGAAATGCTGAGACACCTTCATGAGTATGAATAAAATTTACAAATTAATATGAAAATAGACAACAATAAAAAATGGACATAGACTAGAATTACTATTTCACAAAGCAGATAATATGGCCAATAATATTATAAGCCTATGGAGACAATATATGTGTGAGTCTATTTCTGGACACTCTTCTTTTCCATTTGTGTATTTAATTATCGTTGTACCAATATCATGCTGTCTTAATTACTCTAGGTTTAAAATAAGTCTTACAATAATGTACAATAAGTCCTCCAACTTTATTTTTCAAATTTGTCTAGGTTTATTTTAGGTCCTTCACATTTCCATATAAATGATGACTTTTTGGGATTGCATTGAATCTCCAGATAATTTGGGGATTGGCCATACTGAGTTTTCCAATTATGAATTTGGTATATCTCACAAATATTTAGATCTTAAATTCTCTCGCTTAGGTTTCATTGTTAAAAGTACAAGGGCAGCTGGGCACAGTGACTCACGCCTGTAATCGCAGCACTTTGGGAGGCCGAGGCAGGCAGATCACGAGGTCAGTAGATTGAGACTATCCTGGCCAACATGGTGAAACCCTATCTCTACTAAAAATACAAAACTTAGCTGGGCATGGTGGCATGTGCCTGTAATCCCAGCTACTTGGGAGGCTGAGACAGGAGAGTTGCTTGAACCAGGAAGTCAAAGGTTGCAGTGAGCCGAGATCGCACCACTGCACTCCAGCCTGGATGACAGTGAGACTCCATCTCGAAAAAAATAAAAATAATAATAAAAAAATAAAGTACAAGGGCCAGTTTTTCTCCCATTACTGCAAGGGCCAGTTTGTCTCCTATTACTGCAGCTGAGGTAGGAAGAGGTCCATACCGCAGCACAGTTATAAGAAAAATTAGGCCAGGCAACACATGCTCTCCAGCCAGCATTACCCGTCAGAGGAGTGGTGCCTCTTGCAGGAATGCACCTGCAGTAGAATTCCTGCAACCCTCACTAATTAGTTGGTAGAAGCTCATAGGAAATGTGGTCTTAGTAAAAAAGCTGTGGTTGGATTCAGGATGCAACAACTGGGGATATTAGTAAGTGGTGAAGCCAGGATTTAACCCAAGCAACCACGCCTCAACATCAACTCTCTTCATTACTACACTACCTAATCTCATAAGGTTGAAAAAATAATTAAAAAATAGTAGTAAGGTGTAAAGTATTGTGTACCTGGAACATAGCCTACAGTCATCAACTGTGAGTTACTATTGTTCTTGGCATACCTTTGCATTGCTTTGTGGCCGGTGTAGTTGTAATGTCGAGCAAAAGCAACTTCAGCCCAATTCACCACTACTTTTCTACCAATACTCAAATCAGGACAGACTTTGTAATGTGATCTGTTTGAAGCTTCAATTAACAAAAACAAAAGAAGCATTTTTGTCCTTCTAAGACTGTCTTATTTCACTTAGCATAATGCCCTTGGGCTTCATCTGCGTTGTTGCAAATGATAAGATTTCCTTCTTTTAAAAGGCTGAATAATTGTCTTAGTCCATTTTCTGTTGCTTATAATAGAATACCTAAAATTGAGTAATTTATAAAGAAAAGGAACTTATTCCTTATAGTTTTGAAGGCTGGAAAGTCCAAGGTCAAGGGGCCACCCCTGGGGAGGGTCTTCTTGCTGGTGGGGACTCTCTGAGGTGTCTTGAGGCAGGAACGGCATCACATAGTGAGGCAGCTGAGCATACTGTATAACATGCTAGCTCATGTTTTTCTCCCATTGTAAAGTCACCAGTTCTCTCCCCATGATAGCTCATTAATCCATGAATGGATTAATCCATTCATGCCCTCTCCATCCAATCTCTCTTCAAGGCCCCATCTCTCAACATTGCCACTTTGAGAATTAAGTTTCACTGTGAGTTTTGGTATTGAATATATAGCAATATGAGTTTGCTATTGAAACCATAGCAAATATACTCCATTATTTGTATACCACATTTTCTTTATCTGTCATCTGTTGATGGACATTTGGGTTGTTTTCCTATCTTGACTATTGTGAATGATGCTGCAATGAACATGGGCATGCAAATTTCTGTTCCAGATTCTGATTTCAGTTCTTTTGTATACATACCCAGAAGTAAAAATGTTGGATCCTATGGGAATTCTATTTTTAATTTTTTGAGGAACCTCCATAATGTTTCCAATAGTGGCTATGCCATTTGACATTTCCACCAACAGTGTCTACAGGTTAACACTTGTTACCTTTTGCTTTTTTTTTTTTTTTAATAATAGCTATTCTAACAGGTATGAGGTGATATCTCATTGTAGCTTTGATTTGCATTTCCCTCATAACTAGTGATATTGGGCACGTTTTCGTATATTAATATGTGGTAGCTATTTGTATGTGTTCTTTGGAGAAATATCTATTGAAGTCCTTTGCCCATTTTAAAATCAGTTTATTTGGGTTTTCTTGTTTTGTTTTGCTTTTGCTATTGAGTTATAGAAATTTTTAATATATTTTAGATATTAACTTCTTACCAGATAAATGGTCTGCAAATATTTTCTCCCATCCTATAGATTTTCTTTTCACTCTTATTTCTTTTGCTGTCGAGCTTTTTAGTTTGATGTAGTCTCACTTATCTATTTTTGATTTTATTGCCTTTGCTTTTGGTATTAAAATTAGAAATCATTGCCAAGACTAATGTCAAGGAGGCTTTCCACTTATATAAAGTATTCAGAATAGTCAAATCATAAAAACAGAGAATAGGATGGTGGCTTCCAGGAGCTAGGAGGCAGGGAGGGGAAATGAGGAGTTGTTCAATGAATACGAAGTTTCATGTATGCAAAGTGAGTAAGTTCTAGAGAGCTGCTGTACAACACAATGCTTGTACTAACAACATGGTATTGTGCACTAAAAATTTGTTAGGAAAGTAGTTAAGTATTCTTATCCCCCACCCCCAACACACACACACACACACACACACATATATCTATATAGGGACAACAGGAAACTTTCGGAGGTGATGGACATGTGTAGTATCTTGATTGTAATGATAGTATCACACAGGTGCATGCATATGTCCAAACTCATCAAATCGTATGCATTAAGCGTGTACTGTTTTTTCACATGTCAATTTTACCTCAGTATGGCTGGTTAAATATAGAAAAATAAAATAAAACAAAAATGTATATATCAACAATAATGTTAAACTTCTTTTTCCATCATCCATCCTTTCTCCAAGAACTAGGCTTCCTCCTACTTCCCAACCCAATCTCCCATCTACTCTCTGGGGTAAATACTTGGCTCCAGCCAAACTAGTTCCTGCACTATTCCAACAATACCCCCCTGGGCTTTCTTGCTTCATGCTAGTTAACTGTCTGAAGTTGTTTTCCCTTGGGGCTCCCTTTCAACTCCTCCTCATCCTATGTAGTTCAGTGTCCCAGTCCCCCGAGGGAATCTTCCTTGAGCAGCCCAGCCCACAAAGATTTCTCATTGCTCTGAACTTGAGCATTGTCTGTATCAGTTACTTGCCAATTAATCATGCTGCAAGAAACATCTTCTATGGTGGCATTGAAACATAAATTTGTAATTTTATTTTGAGGGTTTACATATTGTTTCCTAAACCAAACAGAAAGCTCATTCAGGGACCACGTCAATTCAAGAAAGCTGTTCAATTCATCAAAATTCTTTCTATGCTTTTTTAATCCACAAGAAAATTTATAAAACAAGTTGAACTTGTCTTTTCCTTCAAGGAATGAACATGTGACTACAGAAAGAGCACTGGACTAGAACACCAATGATGAGAGTTCAAGTTTAAATTCTGTCACTCAAACCATATGATCTTGGATACGTTATTTAGCCTCTATGAGCTATTTGTCAAGAGGAAACCATGCTCCCACAAGATTTGCTTTTCTGATATGGGGTGAGAAGATTCCAAGCAGAGGGAACAGACTGTGAAGATCTTCGGAGAGAAAAAAAAAAAGAGCTTGGTGTGTTCAGGAAAATTAAAGGAAACCAGGCTGGTTATATTAATTGAGAATTTACTATGAACTGACATTTTCTAAGCATGTAGTATCTCACTTTAGTCGTCACAGTAACTCTGAGAGTTACTCTCACAATAGGGTAAACTGAGATACAGAGAAGTTAAGTAACTTGGCTACACAGTTAATGCATGGGAGAGCTGGAATTCCAAGTCAGCCAATGTGTTCCAGAGTCTGACCTCTTCTACTGCCTTCATTATTCTGAGTCAGGCTGGGCCAAGCCCTGCAAAGCAGTAGAGACCTGGCCAGTGGGTTTACCTATTTTATTAAGTATAATAAAACCACTGAAAGGAGTAAAGCAGGGGAGTGCACGATAACTTTATGCAGTAAGGACACATTTTAACAGCAGATTTTATCAGGATGCAACCTACATACAAAAAAGTGAAAATATCTAGCTCGATAGGTATTTTAAACCAAACACATGTGTTATCAACACTCACATAAAGAAATAAAACATTAGCAGAATCTAAAAAATGCCTCATGTCCCCTTCTAATCACTACCCATCCCCCAAATGTACTCGCATTGCTCGTTTCAAACACCATCGATGAGTTTTGCATGTTTTTTAACTTTATGCACATGGAATCATAGAGTATATTTTCTTTTGTGTTTGGGTTTTTTTTTCTCCTCAGTCATTTGTGAAATTTATCCATGATGTTGTCTATAGTTACAGCTGATTCATTCTCATTTCAGTACAAAATCTATTTAATAAGCCTATCACCTTTTTTATCCATTCTACTGCAGATGCTCATTTGAGTTGTAAATGTCCAGTTTGGGGCTATTACAAAAAGTAGTTGCTTTGAATATGCTTGTTATTATGATTTGACATATATATGTGTGTGTGTCATATATATGTCAATATATATTGTGAGTGTGTGAGTATATATGTATGACGTGTATATATATGACATATATACACACACATAATTCTTTCAGGAACATACGTAAGACTAGAACTGCTGAGTCGTAAAGTATGTCAGTGTGTGAAATGGTTGAACCAGCTTATGCTCCCACAGTAACGTATGAGAGTTTCAGTTGATCTATATTGGTATCAATGCTTGGTAATGCCAGTATTAATCATTTTAGCCTTTCCTGGTGTATATGTGGTATTACAGTGTCTTTAATTTCATTTCCTTGATGACTAACAAAGTTGACCATCTTTTCTTATGTTTGTTAGTCATTTATGAAGTCTCTGTCAAAGTCTTTGGCTCACATTTCTATGGAGCTTACTTTCTGTTTTTATTGATTTTAGAAGGGTATTTTTAAATCTGCTTGATATGAGTCCTTTGTTAAGATACATGCCTTATAATTTTCTCCCAGTCTGTGGTTGCCTTTTCCTGCCCTTGGTGGTACTTCAGGTGCATGGCATGTGACCCTTGGTTTTGATTTTCTCCATCCTATCAGGGATGACAGTTAAACCCGTTCTGAATCATCTGAGAAGGATGCCTGCCTATAATTACAGCATGACGGCCTTGCTCAGGGCTAAAATATTACAGTCTGAAGGGACCCATACTACCTGGACATTCCACATAACATCACATTAACTCAATCCATCAGCGGCATCTTGCTAATTGGATAGGAAGATACGGGAAGAATGGTGAAGATCTCTGTAAGAAATGTGCTCCAAAGAGCAGAAAATAAACCATGTTGAGATTTAAGGGTCTGCCATATCAGTGACATTTTTAGGAGGTCAAGTGGTCTGGGGTATTCTGGGACTTTCCCATCAAAGAAAATGCTGAATTATTGCATCTGGACTTCCCACCACTACAAGCATAATGTCCAGTAGTCTTCATCAGGTTCTAGAGGAAGTGCATCTCCTGCACTTCAGAGTACTCTTCCAGCCTATCTACCATGTGACACAGAAGGCTGCAACTTTGAGCAGCATGAGACCAGGAAAGTGCTCTGCAGCCTGTCCAGGCTGCTGTACCAGTGCCCTGCCACTTGGGCCCTATGAATTGGAAGACCCTAAGGTACTAAAGGTATCCGTGGCAGGAAAAGATGCCATGTGAGGCTATGGTAAGTTCTAGTAGGAGAATCACAGGTCACATAAGAGTAGACATTATGTGTATGGAGCAAGACCATGCCAATAAACAGATCCTGGGATGGAAGTTGGCCCTGATAGAAAAGAAATACCTGATCACAGGGCAGCAACAAACTCTGTGGCCAAAGTTTCCCTTAGATACATGGATTGTACTAGGCCCTCCAAGTCATGGTAGGCAGGCCCAAAGCACTGATGAAAGTTGTTCATACAGGATTGGTCATGAGCAGGGCTAGAGGATACAAGCAAAGCCCCCTAAACAATGGTTCATGTTATCCAGCCCGGGTCTGTGTTACCCAGGGCACCTCTCTCAGCTCACACATATGGCCACTTTTAAGGAGTTCCTTTATGACCAGAGGAGAAGAAAGGCCAGGACTTATTCAGAGGGCTCATCAATTATTTGATCCTCCTCACCTGGAGACAGCTGCCTACTCTGAGGCACAAGCCCTCCCCAGCACCAGTCTCTAACACTTAGTGGACATGGGGGTACAAAGACCCAGACCACATACCTTGTAGTGAGGGGCCATCACTTGCTACAGATCTTTTCACAGGGCCAGGTGAGGTCTCATGCAACTATATTGTGGTTCAACACCTTACTTTGCCTCGTGTGGCTTCCCTCACACTCTTAAAGGTGTTACTCCTACCAGCAGTCTCGAGTAAACTTCCTGAGTGCAAACCTTCTTCTCAGCCTCTTTTTCTGGAAACCATCACCAAAGACAGGCATTCTCCACTCTTGTGAAAGACCCAAAGGGAGGAAGGAAGCCATCTGTATTAGTCCATTCTCAGGCTGCTATGAGGACATCCCCAAGACTGAGTAATTTGTAATGAAAAAGAGGTTTACTGGACTCACAGTTTCACATGGCTCGGGGGGTGGGTCTCACAATCATGGCAGAAGGTGAAGGAGGAGCAAAGGCACATCTTACATGGCTGCAGGCAAGAGAGCATATGCAGAAGAACTGCCCTTTATAAAACCATCAGATCTCATGAGAACTCACTATCATGAGAATAGCATGAAGGTAACTGTGACCATCTCTGTGGACTTTGAATGTTTCCAGTGGAAGATATAGCAGGTAGAGGGGACAGAACCAGCCCTGAGGTGGCAGTACATTCAGCTAGCTCTGGGAACAAGAAGGGAGCCAGGGTAGCTAGAGCTAAATGAGCAAGGATAGAACGGTAGTTAGAGAAGGGGAACGTTAGAGAAATGGATGATAACTTGAGGGAAAGTACATTAGTAGAGGTAAGAAGCCACTGGAGGAGTATGAACAGAGGCATTACATGATATCAGACTTACATTTTATAGAAATCACTTTGGTTCCTGGGTTGAAGCCAACCGTTGGGACCAGGGTACAAGCAGGGAGACCAGTCAAGAGGCTTACAAAAATTCAAAAGATCATCCTGAAAAGATGGTCTCCCACCACCTATGGGGCCACTTACAACATCTCCCCCTATTTTAAAGAGAAGGGAAACATGGAGTTAGGCAGTCTTAAGAACCATCAGTAAGAACAGCTATAAGACAGAATTCTACCAGGCTCACCTCCTCTTGACCACTTTTCAGTGTAAATCAGCATAAGCCAGCGACTCCTCTCCTTGCACTCCCTACACAGTAGGGGCCAGGCTCTGGGCACTCAATAGACTATAGCAAGTGGCACGTCTGCCAGCTTGTTCTGCCCACAGTGTGAGCACCTTGAGAGCTGGGACCCCATCTCATTTTCTTTGCACCTTCATTGCTTGGGGAAAGGAGGCACCAAAGGAACATTTTTGGAATAGGTGAACAAATTACTAAATTACTTTATCAATCCCCAAAACACTCTCTGAGCTGAGTTTCCTAATTCCCCCATTTTACAGAGGAGGAGACAGAAGCTCAAAGAGGTCAAGAGTCTTGCAGAGCGGTGTAAAAACACATGAATCCAGATCTGTCTAAATCCAGATACCAAACTTGGATTTGAATCATAGCTAGATGGAAAACATGTATAAAAGTATGTGGCAAAAAAACACTGTTAAAAGTGTTATTTTAAACCAAATTTATGCGTATATATACCCTCCATACACACACACACACACACACACACACACACAGTAACTCTTCTTTGTAGGTAAGGTACATGTGTCTGAATAGATGTACACATGTATCAATGTGTACTTAAACACATATATACCATAGATATGGATAAATATAGCCATGATTGTTAATTGAATATTTAGCAGGTGCCAGTTTCTATGCTAATGTTTCACATGCAGCATCTCATAAAATTCTAACAAATCTATGATTGGCATCACCACTTTAAAAATAAGGACAGTGGGTTTTGGAGAAGGTAAACATTTTAGTCCAGCCTCTAGGGTCACAGAGTTGCTAGTTGTCTGATGCTGAAGACAGGTCTGCCTGCCTTTGACTGTTTTGGTTCTTCCCATGTATTTGTAAAGTGTTTCTACACACTGTGTTCTCTAAGATACAATATACCCATGTGTATTTTATGCTCAAAGCAGATGTGCTATGAATGACATCATTACATATGAGACTAGAGATGGCATGCTGCCATGTAAGGCCCATGTTTCTATATCTGTTTACTGTAAATGGATCTACATGATATATACATATGCCCGTAGGAAGACAACTTCTTCAGGCTTACGAGTAGAAGTATTTTTGTAGCCTTTTAGTGTGCTTTTTCATTGCTTACCTGGCATGACATTAAACTTGGCAACTTTAATATGACTTTAAATTCAATTTCCTTTCCTCTTGGATGCCAGCCACACATCCCTGTTTACAGGGAGCACTAAACAAAAGTGAAGGAAGAAGGAAAACAGGTTCCGTCCATTTTCCTTCTTGCTAATTGGGGATTTATTACTGGTTCACTTGCTCACAATGGCAGGGAACAGATACATCCTTCGGTTTCTGGGCCCCGGGCTGCTAATTGGAATGCATGTGGTGTTATAAGGTTACTCTCAATGGCTGCCTCATATGGGAGCAGAAGGATGAAGGCAAAATGATATTTGTGTGCATTTACTATTGTTCTTGCAGCATAGGAAGTGCTTCCTAGAGGGTGGTGGGTTTACCCTTCAGCATGCTGAGCTGCAACCGATGGGGGTTTTGCCCCCTTAGTGTTGTGCTCATCTGTTGATTCAGTGGCTCTCACATTCATAGTGTGATAAACTTTTACTGACCCCCTACTAAGTGTGCGCCTGTGCTGGGTCCTGTGGGGTGCAGACACCTCCAGCCTTCAGGGAGCTGACAGTGTGGGGAGAGACACAGGTGGCGAACAGAAAAGGACCCTAGAGCCTCACGTGTGGTTCTCTGCAGGTGATGACAGAGGCCGCGGAGGGGCTGGGAGAGAACAAAATGATCGTCCTGGGATTCGGAGGATAAGTGGCCAGGTGTTGAAGGTTGAGTAAAAGTTCAGAGAGTAAAGAAGGGGCAGGGACATTCCAGAGGGGAGCCTGGAAGCCCAGGGGTGCCATGTTTGGGGAGAGTGAGTGGCTGATGGGAATGAGTATGAATGAATGGACCTGGATGGAGAAGCAGAGTTCAGAGAGTTCATATCTGGCACCCAGAGGAAACCCTAAAGGAGTTTTAAAGATTGCCTGTGGGCTGGAGGCAAAAAGAGCGATGTAGTCGAGTATTTGAAAGAAGGAGAAGCAGGGCCAAGCAGTCAGAGGGATGCCGGGTAGGGAGCAGGAGAGGAGCTGAATGTTACCTCCTCTCCGGATTGCTGAAGTCTGGCTCTTAGAGAGGTTGGGAGGGCATTACCAATAGTGCACTTCTGCCTCTAAGGAGATTCATGGCCCTAGTGCTAACTTACTAGCAACTGGAATAAAAAATGGCCAAGCAAACCATTAAAAGACAAACTTAGGCACATTAAAATTTCGACGAGTTTATTTCAGCATTCCGTGATTCATGAACCAGGCAGCGCCAGACCACAAGCCGTTCAGGGCTCCTCCAGAGGGCAAAAGGGTCGGTTTTTACAAGGTATTCACAGATGCACATCAAAGAAAATATGCGATTGGTTAAGGTCTAAAGACCTTAGAGGCTAGCTGGCGGTTTGAGATTGGTGAAGATTTAGTTTTATTTTGCTGTTTATATTGAGCGGGTTTGTTTGCTCATGTAGTAATGCAAGGCACTGCAGAGGTCTCAGCCTAATGACCTTCCAATTAATTATTTTAACACCACTGTACCTTAAAGTTTCTAAAACACATTTCCACTCTGAACCCCATTTGAGCTTCTCAACACCCCTTAGGTATAACCATTATATACCTGCATTGTGCAGACAAAAACAAAAAGATTGTGCCTTTGATTTGTCTGAACACACCTTCTGGAAGCTCTGCACCCAGCTTCCTCCCACGTGTCCACCAGGGCTCCCAACTTCAGGAGGTGCTTGTTGGATACTCAAGGTCACCCTCTCCTGTGTGTGCTCCCGGCTCCTGTGTGTGTCACCAACTCCTGCATGATCTGCCCTGCCTGTCCCTGCTGCCCCCCACTTCCTGATTGATTTGCTTCATTCCTATTGTAGCATGAACACTCCAACCTGTTTTCCAAATCCTTTGTCCTCCTGCTTCAGGGTGTTTCTGTCTACTGTTCCCACTGCCTGGACCAATCGATAATCTACCAGCCAGCTTACTCCTACACAGAGGTCAGATCTTTCACAGCTTAAACATCACTCTATCTAAAGTACTTCTGGCTTTATAATTTAAATCAAATTCAGATATTAGACATCTATTTGTGTGATCTTTGTTTAAGGTCTCTGATCCTCAGAGAACATAGCACAAAGTAACCGATCAAAAAATATTTTAAATAAAAATATGTATTTAGAAAGGTTACAAAGAGGCCAGGTGCAGTGGCTCACATCTGTACTTCCAGCACTTTGGGAGGCTGAGGCGGGCAGATCATTTAAGGTCAGGAGACCAGTCTGGCCAACATGGAGAAACCCCGTCTCTTCTAAAAATACAAAAATTAGCCTGGTGTAGTGGTGCACACCTGTTGTCTCTGCCCAGGAGGCAGAGGTTGCGGTGAGCCAAGATCATGCCACTGCACTCCACCCTGGGCAACAGAGTGATACTCTTGTCTCGAAAAAAAAGAAGAAGAAAAGAAAAGTTACAAAGAATTGAGGTATGGTTAAAACCTAAAAATAAGTTTCTGGCTCTGACCATGTGCCCTTGTGACAACACTGCACTGCCTTTGTGTGGCATTGAGTAAGTAACCCCACCATCTCCGGTCTAAATCTGCCCACCACAGGAAGGCTTTGCATGTGACCTGCCCCCGGTCTGTCTTTTTACCCCCATCTGGCATCTAACAGCCTGTAAAAGGCCGCCCCCTGGCGGTCCTCTACTATGAGCAGCACCAACACTGCAAAAGCTACAAAGTCAAGATCAATAAGCCACACAGAACAGATGATTTCCCACAGTACACAGGCTTTTCTGACAAAAAACTGTCAGCCTGCTGGCCAGAGCTATTAACTCCATCATTTTCTTTAGGCTTCTCTGGTTAGGAAAGCTCATCCCTTCATCAATGGATTCTAGAAGTGAAAACTGAAAGGAGTGGCAGCAATGGGATCATCAAGGTCAGGAACAGCCAACACTTGGCACTCGTACCACTCCTCCTCTGCTGCACACTGACAGGCATCACTAATAGATCACAGCACTCTTTCAGAACACACCACTGTAGGCAGCCATGAGCAAGATGCCTGGCGGAAACAGATGTCTCACCCAGTTGGAATGTTTGAAAAGGCTTTGAATGAAGGTACTCTTTACACAAGGGCTCCTAACCCTGTGATCAGGGTCAGGAGAACCAACACAGACTGCCCAGTCACCAGAGACCAGAAGCACTGGGGTTGGGGGATCTACCCCTAGAGAATGAGCAGGTGGGGAATCAGCCTGAAGAGTGGGTTTAAAGCTGGAGCCATGAAGAGGGCCACCTGATAAGACAGACACAGGCATGGTCCTAACTGGGCAACCAATGCAGGGCAGGAGCAGAGAAACACACCCTCCCCCATCTCTGTCTCCTCTGCCCTCTAGCCTCCAGCCCACCTGGAAGCCAGGAGGCAGTAGACAGCTGGTGACATATTTCCCTGAGGCCAGTCAGACCCCTCCCCACTCAGGACACAGGGCAGGACAGAGAAAGTCTGAGCATGGAGTCTCCAGAACACAGCACGAAGAAAAGGTCCAGGTTTGCAGTCGTCTCAGGTTGAGTTCCTTAACTGCAGGGATGTGCAATGACATGGCTTCTTCTCATAATGTTCAGCAAAGCAAGCAGGGGATGCAGGATGGAAGGGAGAGCTGAGCCAGATCCTTGGGTTAGGGGAGGCCTCAGCCGATCTGCTCCCCTTTCCCTTTAGGCAAGGGGGCCGGCCCCATGTGCTCCATTGCCAGCCTGTACTTGGCTGCAGGCTGTTCCCTGGGGAGGGGGCATTCTGTCTCTGGAAAGGATACATCTCAGGAGGAGAGGACATCGGGAGCCCTCTGTTGACAAAAGTTACAGCTGATAGGGATCTGAGCTGAGCGTCAATACTATCCATGGCAGAGTCAGGCATCCGTGTGCAAATCCAGTCTCTGCCACTTATTAGCTGAGTGACTACAGGAAAATATTTAACTTCTTTGAGCTTCAATTGGCCATAACCTTCAGTGTCAGGGTGAGGAGTACGTTAACTAAGGTACGTAGAGCCCCTGGCACAGTGTAGGCCGGAGCCTTCTTCTTTCCTCCCTAGCCGATGCTCTTTCATCTCTGATAACTGAAAATGTGGGGTCATAGAGACCTGACTCTTGCAAAGTCAGGGCATAGGGGCAAGAGAAGGAGGGCAGGAAAGAAGGGAGGGTAATGGGTAGCTGTAGGTTGCAGTTTCAGCAGCCAGAAAAGTTCAGTGGTTAGCACCAAGACCCTAGTCCCTTAGAGGAATGGGCTTTTGGAAGCAAAGATTGAACCCTAGCAGGCAGAAGCTGGGAATCTATGGATGAGGTGGAAGCATTATTCCAGAAGAAACAAGACAGGATTATGAGTCCTGAATCATAGGATCAGCACTGATCCTAGGCAGCTTGAACTGATGTTAAGTGTCCCTAGACACCCTCTCTGAGTGATGCTCTTATTGTAGCATTCAGCAAGGTACCTTGAAAATAGAAGGCACTAAATAGATGGCGTTAGTAATCACATAAGGATTAAAACAAGTGGCACTCAAGTGGCTCCAGCTAATTGCTGGGGTACAAGTGCTGCCACAAAGCCTCTATGAGTGCTGTCAACTGAACTGTGTCCCGCCCCCACCCCCCAAATTCATATGTTGAAGCTCTGATATATTAAGGTTAAGGTAATTACAGTTAAAGGAGGTGATAAGGGTGGGACTCTAATTCCACAGGACTATGGCCTTATAAGAGCAGGAAGAGAGAGGACCAAGAGATCTGCCTGTCTCTCTCCACCATATAGGGACAAGAAGGCAGCCGTTTGCAAGCCAAGAAGAGAACGCACACCAGAACCCAACCGTGCTGGCACCCTGGTCTCAGACTTCCAGCCTCCAGAGCTACGAGGAATAAATGTCTGTTGTTGAAGCCACTGTCTGACATTTTGTTATGGCAGCCAGAGCTGATGAACACAGTGAAGAAGGCAAAAGAGAGCAATCGTGTTTCTGCTCTCATTGTAGGAAGGCCAGGGCTGTGCCCACTCATCTTTGCGGCAGGGTTGGAAGGAGTGGAACCTTTGGGAGAGGGAGGAAGGAGTGGAACCTTTGCCTCTGTGTAGCAGGGAGGGTGTGGAGGAGGGGATATCTGAGTTGGCCCTGAACGATCCATGGGTTTTGCTATGAGAGATGATGTAGAAAGACCTCCCTAGAGAAAGAAAAATAAATAAATAACCGTGAGTGAAAACAGGAGAGTTTTCACCTATGGCTGTTCTTTTAAGACTAATTCATCTTTCATGCGTTCAGAAGATATTTGAGATTTCCAGGCCCCTGCAGGGGACAGAAGAAACTGAAATAGGAAGTCAGTTTATCAAGAGAATCATAATTGGGTTCTAACTTCACAGGGAGGAAGACTGGGGTGGGGGTTCACAGGGCATGGGGTACAGGGACATTACCATTCCTTGGTGAGACAGAGATCACATAAAAACATGCTGTATTCCTTATTATCTCCTGGTCTTGCTTTCACTCTGCACCTCCTAATTCAGAATCTAAAGTTCTCATCCATCGCCATCTTGAATGTATTTAAGAGGTTCCTCCGGAAGATCTCTAGCAGGTGGGGCCTTCAGGGTGAGCTCTCCTCTAGCAAGACAATGGGAGAGAAAAATGGATAAATAAAATATAGAAATACAGGATCCTAAGAATGGAAGACCCTTGCGGGGGACGCCGTCGAAGGAGGGGAGGGCCAACAGCCCTTTATGATCACCTCACTCATAGCTAACCTGGACAAGGGGCTTGGGAAAGGGCCCTGGATCAGACACATCCGTGTTTCAACTTGAGCGGTCATTTAGTGACTGGGTGAGTGGAGGTCAAGGGGAAAACATACTTGGTGGAAGGAACAAAGAGCGAAGATGTGAGTGGACAGTACCCCGCACTGGGGGAATGAGGTCAGCAGTGAGAGGGGATGAGGCTGGTGAGGGGTTGGGGGCAGATCAGGGTACGTCAGCATAGAAGTCTGGACTTTACACTGGTTAAAACAAGGAGAAGCCTGAGAAATGATTCAAAGGCCAGAACTGCATTTTTGAAACATCACTTTCCAACACTGGAGACGGCGGGGGGTAAACAGAAGGCGCTCACTTGTGCATGAAGTGCAAGGCTCCTGGTGCCTGCTGAAACAAGGTCAGCTTCCCTGATCTACATTCCTGCCTTCTCCACAACTGAAGGTACAGCTAAGTCCCCATCTCCCCAGATACCTTTCCTTCGTGCTGGCTGCTTTTTCAACTGAATGTGGGAAGTTTGATTCATTTTCTTCAATATCAGCAAACACAGAGGAGGCAAGACTGAAGGCAAGAATCCAAAGTGGTGCTGTCTACCCTTACAGAACTGGTGGGCTTGGATGCGTGCAAGGTTTTTGCTGAAAATGAGTCTCTGCAGGGCCTCTGCAGTGGCTGAGAGCTCAGAAACAAAGCAATTAGCTGCGGACTTTGACTTAACAAATCCAAGCGGCTCTTGGTTCTAAAACTCTGTTAAGCCTGCTCCCACACCAATATCCCCAGCCCAGTAAATGGCATCTACTCTAGTAGAAAACTTAGGAGACATGCTTCATTCAAATGTAGCCCAAATCCCTGTCTGCTCACTGTCTCCACCCTTGGCTCTAATTCAATCCACCTATCATCCATTCTCTGGCTTCCACACTTGGCCTCAGGATCTTTAAGGACCTTTCACCCCACGGCCTTTAAGGACCTCTAAAATCTTGCCTCTGCTTGTGGGTGCATCTTGTCTTCTGCAACAACTACCTGTCCCTACAATGCCCACATATCCACTCCCCTACACACATGCACACACACACACACACACATGTGTGCACACACATACAGGCACACATGATGTCACAGCAATACATGATTGATTTCACTTCTCCATGTAAATTATTCTTTCTAATTTTTCTGTTCCTTTGCAGTTTCTTTTCCCGCTATCCAGGAAGCCTTAACCTCCACCTATCCCGATAATAACAAAATGTTGTTATTTCTCCTGGTTTGTCCTTGAATGAGGCATGGAGGAAATATTCACTCCCCAAACCTGAATTGAGTAGCTGCAGAGGAATGGAGAGAGGACTAAGACAGGGGCCTGTCCCTTTCAGGAAGTGTTCAAGCAGGTGGATGGGCGGAAAGAGGATGTGGCAAAACACCGGCTCCCACCGACAAATGCCCATAAATTCTCTGAATCCTGCTCAGGTGTTAACCTCTTCTTTGACACCTTCTCTGACAACTGAGCCCCTCTGGAGTTACGTAGCACACACGACATCCATGGGTCCATGTTTACCTAGACAGCAAGATTGTGAGCTCCTTGAGGTCAGGAGACTCAGAGGCTTCTCCACATATCCCAGGGCCTAGAACCTAGGAGGAGATCATCAAATATTTATTGGATTGAGATAAACTAGTCAGGGCTTCCACATCAGCCACAGCCTAAGCACTCTCACAACAGAATCAGTCCCAACCCCCAGGAAAGGGGAGATGAATGGCGAAGGGACTTTTCCAAATCCCACTGCAAGTTAATAGCCGACTCTCGCTGAGAACCCAGTAATGAACTCCCAGCCTAGGGCTTGTTTCTAGAATTCCAGGCTTGCTGGAGACCTGGAGATGTTGGACATGGACTTAAAGGCCAGCAGGACTGACTAGGCACAAGAATGTGAATGTCGATAATGGAAAATCACATATCAGTTAAGTGACTATTACTGATTGAAATTGTGTGAGGAGTAGAGACCACCCCGCCCAGGAGGCCTTAGAGAAAGCCTGGCACTGTTGAGTGCTGTGAGGCTCCCATTTTCTCTCTGTATTTATTTGCCTCTTCTCCTGGAAAGAGAGATGATTAGAAATGCCTTGTTTTCTTTTGTCACCAGTCCTTAAAGGCTTGGTGTGTTTGGGATGTGAGTATGCAGTGTGCATCTGGAGGGTCACCTCCACATTTTTGTACCCCTCAAATCCCTGCACAGTTAATTAAAAGTAATGGCATTCTCTCTGCCGCAACATAGCATGATCCCATCTCCACAATCTGTCATCCTAATTAGCAAGGAGAGAAGGGATTGGTCTACTTTCAATTTGTGTGTTCTAAAGCTAGAGAGAAATTCATAGGAAATGGGCCTGGCTGAATCCAGCATGAATGTCTGCTTAGAAAACTGTGAATTTTGAAATATGATCTTGGGGTAGTTTACTTCCAGGTACCCTGTATTATTTCAGCTGATAAATAACAATAAAATCACAGTGTTAACTATGACAATAATACTAAGAGAAGTTACTGCTTTTAGTGCCTATCAAGGGTTTTGTATTTTTAAATTGTGCTCCAAGAGCACTAGTCCTTCGAGATGCTCCTTGGTAAATGGTTGTAATGCCCAGGTCCACAGGGCATGTGTGACTCACTATAGGCTCCTTTTGTATGCTTATAATATCCAGTAGACTGTGAGAAGCACTGAGAAATCACGCCATTTTAAAAAGTTATTGAAGTTTAAACCTATTCAAAAGTGGAAATCATTTGTGGAATAACTTTTGTTCAATGCAATATTTTTAATTCTAAAAACTGAGTAGGTAGCTTCCATATCACAGATAAGAAAAATGAGATCTACAGCGATTGTTCTGAGGTCTATGAGCAAATCCCTAAAAACTGAATCCACATTCCAAAGTCTGTGCTCCCCAGTCTCCACAGGCCCCCAACAGTAGCATGGCAGGGTCTGCACCTGCACAGATAGGTCAAGTTCATGCCTCACCCTTGCTATGTGGAGGCTGCTTTCCAGGCCCACGCACCCAGAAATACTAGGTGGGGAAGGGAAGAGGGACAGAAAAGAAAGTAAGCACTTACTGAGCATCCCTGGGCACCAGACGCTGGGCTTGACTTGGAAAACACGGAGATGCAAATATCCTAGTCCTTACTCTTAGAAGTCTCACCACCTGGTAGGAGAAAGACGTGAATGACCAACTTGTCACAAAAGCACAGGCTTTGGATCCAGACAGTCCCGAATCTTGTTAAATGCCTTTATGTGCTGGTTGGTGTTCTGAGCACACCATTCCCTCTCTGTGCCACTTTGGGCAAGTTACTTAGCATCTCTTGTTCTCTTTCTATATAATGAGCATCACCCGCTATGTAGGGTTTCCATAGGAACTAGCAAGTCTCAGTGTTCTAATGCAGTACTGGTGCTAAGCAGTTTCCTTTAACATCTACAACCATCTAATAGGGAATTTAGTGAGTTCAGTGGAGAAATCAACTCTGAAAGAGTTATAGAAGGCATCAGGGAGGAGGTCATATTAAGCCCAAGTTCTGAAAGCTAAGTTCAACAGTGTAGACAGTGAGAGGAAGGAACACTCAAACTGGGTCCAAGCAAAAATAGCATCACTCCGACAAGCTCTATCTCTCAGCCCCATCTCCTATGCTGGTGTCAGCCAGGCAGGCTCTTCCCAGACCACAGTGAGATGGCACACGAAGCCTCTGCTTACACATGCTGTCTACTCAACAACCCCAGCAGAGAGAAAACGCCCTTTTAGGACCAGTTCCAACAAGTGTCACCAGCTGTGTACCTTCATTTGCCCCCCAAATAACTGCTTTCCCACCCAGGAACCTTAAAACTTTTTTCGAGATTCATGGAAATTGACCACCCTGTTTCCTTCCTTCTTTGATATCCCCGAATCCTTGAATCACTGTGCCTGGTATAGTACTTAGCTAAATAGTCCCTTAATAAATCCTGGGTGAAAAGACAAAGAAATGAATGACACATTCTTCTAGCGTACTACCTGAGTTTATTTTCTTAAAGAGTAGTAAGATTCCAGTGGTGTGGAGCACATCAGGCAGGTGGAGTGGGTTACTTTGCTGAAAAACATCTGAAAATCAGTTTATTCTTTTGGACTTTGGGACAATTTAAAAATTACTGTCAATTCTTGCGCAAAGAATAAGACTTGGAAAAAGCGTGGAGTGGCCATGAATGAGTGTGTAGTTCTGCTCATCTGGAAATAAGGAATTTGGAATAAAGATGGAAGGCTTTGCCTCTTCCCTCATTGGCCTTTCCAGAAGTCCCTCCAGACTTTTTATTTCTTTCTGGTGTAGGAAATCCTTAAGGCAATGACTTGACCGGTTGGTTGAGGCTGTTCTTCCTACCTGGGGTGACAAGCTGGATTCTTGGCTTTAACACTTTGTGTTTGCCTCCTTTGCATCCAAATTGCCCTTTGACCTGACGCTGGTCACTAGTCCTGGTTCATTATATTTGACCTAGCACAGGTGCCCCATTTATCTAGAGTAGTTGTTCATTAGCACTCTAAATATAACTGTTGGTGATTTTGAGCGTTTCTCCAGATGTTGCCTTAAATGTCGTTTTAAAAATAATCAGCCCCAATGAGATGAATCAACCCCAATCCAAGCTTCCGTTTGATATCTGAGAAGGCTATTGGGACGGCCAAGAACTTACAAAATAGATAGTAATTTACACAATGAACAATAATTTGACAAATTATATACAATAGTGTCCCCAAAGCTTGGAAGAGTCAATACAGTTTGAGAAGTTTCTCAAAGAATTGACCCACTCTGCCAAACTGATTTGGCCTAAATCATTGGGGTTTCTTTTTGCTCCTTAATGAAAAGAAAATTCACATAAGAACTATAGAGTGTTTTATTCCTTTATTTGTTACTTCATCTCACATTTATCAAGTGTCTATTTAAATTCAGGTATAGCACTAGGCATAGGAGACTCAAAGATTCTGGACTGTCGATAAACAAAAGGAAGTAGAAAGCTGGACCCCGTGGTTCCCTACGGTGATTCCCTCCAGTCATTCTTTGGAAGACTAGGAGGAAGGTGTGCAGCTGGTGATGGTGTTAGAACTGCTCCTGGAAAGGCACTGTCATTCTCCTGAGGTTGCTGAGCAGATGGGATGTGAAAGCTGAAGTTTCCTGTTGGCCATCTTGCCTTTATAAGGGAAGAGTCAGCCTGAGTAGAACCAATGCAGAGAAAACAGAACCGAGAGACAGAGGTCTTGTCCTGAAGCAGCATCCGCTGGATGTTCCAATTATGTGTATTACTGCATGGGACGCCTCTTGTGTTCCATTTCAAAGCCCTTGGCCTCACATGTTGTTCCACTTGAAGCTATGGCACAGGTTTCCACTGTCTTCATTGCCACATGGCCTGGCAGCACCCCAGGCCCCACATGGGGTATATGTCACCCCTCTGGCTTCTGGCCCCAGGGCTTCACCAATTCAGTGAATGGGGTAAGGACAGTCAATGCTTCCTATTCATACTTTCAGAATCCAGGACTCTGGAGGAGCTGACATAACTCTGGGGGACTCCGTGACAAGTGGAGCATGGAAACCAATGAATCAGTGCTTCCGAGGCTCATTCCTCAGGCAGACGGGCCTGAGATGCCCCTCGCAGGATGCTTGACAGGTAGAGGATGTAGTCAACCTTCCTGGGATCTTCTATTAACCCTTCCCCCTTTCCTGCTGTCCCTCACTCATGCACAATGCGATCAAAATCCCAAATAAAACATTTGCACATCATCTTTTGTTTCTGATTCTATTTTTAATGGAAATCAGGCTAATCCTCACTTAGAAAGGAGTGGATTTCAACACAAACTCTCAGGATAGGATTTCTGACCTGGGCATCTCACCACCCAAATGGAAACAGGACCCCATTGCTGGTGGTAAGTGGGTGGCTGGTAACCCACCAGCATACAGTACAATGACAGTTGCAAAGGTATTCGTGTATGGGTTATTGGGATGAGGTGTGGATACAGGGAGAAGCGTTGGAGCATGTAACAGCTAGGACATTTGAATGATAGGAAAGCAGTGGCGACTATAAAGTTTGTCAAGTGAACTCACTTTTGTTAACTGCTTTGGAAGCCTAGTAAAGAAAATGACAGACTTGGGTCAACCAAACATGAGTTCAAGACTCCAGGCTACAACTTAAGATGATTCTTATTTCAGGAGATGCAAGGCACAGTGTACTAAAAGGCAAGCCGAGGGACCAGTGGTAAGAATAACAGTAGATATAAAGGTCCTTGAATGCACAGTCTCTACATGTCTCCCATGTCAAAGTTAGGACTCATATAAGAAGATAAACTGAGGCAAGAAATGGAACAGTTCAAGAATTTGCATACGAAACTTGAACCCCAGATTTTCCTGAATCCTCTAAGCCTGCAGAAGAAGCTCTTTCCACTTGCTACAGAAGAGAAGCTCCCCCTAGCACGGGCCCTAAAAAAGATTTCAATTGAGCCAGGTGCAGTGGAGTATGTCTGTAATCTAAGTGCTTTGGGAGGATGAGATGGGAGGATTGCTTGAGTTCAAGAGTTCAAGACTAACCTGGGCAACATAGAGACCCTATCTTTACAGAAATTTTAAAAATTAGCCAGGTGTGGTGATGCATGTCTGTAGTCTGAGATACTTGGGAGGCTGAGGCAGGAGGATCACTTGAGCCCAAGAGATTGAAGCTGCAGTGAGCTATGATCATGTCACTCCACTCCAGCCTGGACAACAGAGTGAGACCCTGTCTCTAAAAAAAAAAAAAAAAAAAAAAAAAATCAGTCGAGGCATGTATCTTACAAGGTATCTTTTTTCAGAGACTTTTTTCCCTATCAAGCCCTGCACCCATATGTCCTCATTGCCTCCAGGAAAATAACTAAAGTTATATTTTAGGATGGGCTGTATAGGGAATTAAAGCCTCTACCCTAGGAGGAAATAGCTTATATCCAGAAGTATTAATAGTTGCAGGATTAATTTAAAATGTGGCAGTGGAAATGAGGATCGGGATGGTTGAGTGGAGCTATGTGAGATTAGATATTGAGAGTGTTGAAGTAGGATATAAGAATCATACTTTAAGGCCATTGTAGAGCTGTGGACAAAATTAAATCTACAAATTCTAAACTCTAGAGGAATGAACCCATGAGCAAGAGACAGAGGATAGTTTTACATCTGGGGTCAGCTTCTGAGATTTGGGGTAGTATGGACAGAGATAGGACCTGCCAGAGAAGGACATTTTTTTTTGTTCAAGAAAGAAAACAAACTTTGCCAAATTTTGACAAACTTGGGGACTGGCATGTCTGATTTGGATCTGGAAGATGCCTGCACACAAATAGAATTCTTCAAATAATTATCTTACATAGGCATTTTGCTGAATAAGGAATTGTGTTAAAAAGCAGAAAGAGAGCTTGCCAGCTCAGAGACTCTTGCACTTGTCATCTCATAGTCTCACAGTTCGAAGTCTATTGACCTTGATGCCTTAGTCTTACGATCTTTTAGTCTTATGATCCCATGGTCCTGAGGTCCCATGTTCCTTAGTCTGTAATTTCACAGTCTCATGGTATCCTATTCCTGAGATCTCTTAAGTCTGGCAGCCGATAGTCTCAAAATCCCAAAGACCCATGATTAGAAATCTTATAGTCTCAATATCTTGAATTCTCATGGCCACAGGATCTTTGAGATTTAAATATCTAGGTGTCTCGCAGCCTAGCAGTTTTGCGGTAGAGCAAATATGAGCCCTCTCAATTCCAAGGATTTTCAGTCCTACAATGTTTGAATCCAAAGACTTACCAGAGAAAGAGGCCTGAACTCACTTTAAAATTGTTTTAAGCCAGTAGTAAACTACACTTAATCAAAGACCAATCAAATTCTACCCAATTAAACTTCTAAGGAAATAAAAAATACCAGTTCCTTGGTGGTACAGGAATTGGTTGGGGTAAAAAAATAACAAATAAACTCCTTATATTTCTTGTGCTTGAAGTCACACCCTTTCTGGAGGAAATAAAGACAAAACCATGACCTAAAACTGCTAACCTTCCATTTACATCAAAATGATCAGTTCTTCCCCCATATAATCTGCCCCAGCTGTTATTGTTCTTTTAGATACAATGTAAGATAATCAAAAATTACAAAATTATAAAACAAGCATAGAATTACTAAGAGAAAAATGGAGTCAATGGAAACATACCTAAAAATGATCGACACATTGGGATTAGCTTACATAATTTTAAAGTAAGTATAATTAATATGTTAATAAATCTATATAAATATATACAGATACACACACATACATACACATATATAGTCATACATATATTTTTATATAGTACTAAAAACGTGGATAATTTCACAAGAGACTTTAACTGTAAAAAAGAACAAAATTTAAAACCTAGAACTAAAAATACATCTGAACCCAAAGTTGTAATGATATGAACAGCACTTTGGAAATAATAAAAGAAAGGATCAATGGACTTGAGATGAATGAAAATCATCCAAACTGGGCCACGCCTGTAATCCCAACGCATTGGGAGGCTGAGTGGGGTGGATCAACTGAGGTCAGGAGTTCGAGACCAGTCTGACCAACATGGTGAAACCCCATCTCTACTAAAAACACAAATATTAGCTTGGTGTGGTGGCACACGTCAATAATCCCAGCTGCTTGGGAGGTGGAGACAGGAGAATCACTTGAACCCAGGAGGTGCAGGTTGCAGTGAGTCATGATCGCACCACTGCACTCCAGCCTGGGTGACAGAGCGAGGCCTCGTCTCAAAAAGAAAAAAAAAAATTCATCCAAACTGAAGCTCAAGAAGAAAAAAACTCACTGAAAAAAGAATTAAAGACACTTAATGACTTGTAAAACAGCATCAAGTACACTAATCTAGGTGTAATTGAAATTACAGAAGAGGAGAGGAAGAGTAGGGCAAGAAAAATATTTGAAGAACTATTGACTGAGTTTTATCCAAATGTGGTAAAACAAATAGCATCCCACTGTCCAGAAAGATCAGTGAATCCCCAGTAGTATGTATACAAGACAATAGCAACTACAGAAAACCTGGTAAAACTCCTAAAAATCAAAGATAAAAGAAAAAAGTGTTCGAAGTACATGTATAAAAAAGAAAGAGATGTAATATACAGGGAAAATATAAACTAGACAGTTAACTTCTTATCAGAAACAATGAAAGTCAGAAGATAATGGACACAATCTATAAAAAGCTAAATGAAAATTTATTAATTTAGAATTTATATCCAGCAATACTCTTTAAAAATAAATGAAGAAGTAATGAAGACATTCTCATATAAAATAAATAAATTTACTGACAGCAGATCCAACTATAAGAAATGATTTAAAACGTCTTCAAGGTGAAGGAAAACAAGACCAAATGGAAATCTGGGTCTAAAAACTAGAAGACACTGGAAAGATTAAGTGTACAATAAATATTTCAAAAATGTGTTAATTTTTAAAAACAGGATTGATCACTTAAAGCAAAAATTATAACAAGGCATTGAGGGTATGTATGTGTAAGTAAAATATCTGACCACGGTAGCACCAGGTATAAGAGAATAGAAATAGATTTATACTTGTGTGAGAACCTCACATTATACCTGAAGTTGTATCATATGAATTCAAGGTGAATTATATAAGCATGCATATTGTAATCCGTAGAGCAAGATTTTTTTAAAGTGCAAACAGACATAGCTTAAAGTGAAAGAAAGAAGAGAGAAAGAGATGTTTAAAATAATGAATTGATCCCAAAAAAGGCAGGGGCAAATGAAAGAAATAGAATAGAAACAAGCAGAAAATACTTAAAATAATTGTAGAGATATTAATAAATCCAAGCATACCATTAATAACATTAAATGCAAACATATTAGGCACTCTTATTAAAAGGAAAGTGTTTTCAGTTTGGATAGAAAAGCACGACCCGCTACATGTTGTTTACAAGAGATGTACTTAAAAATAACTATTCAAATTCAATGAAATTAAAAGGACAGATAAAGCAGGCAAACAGTAATCATAAGAAAGGTGGTATCGCTCTACGAAAATTAGATAAAATTGTCTTTAAACAAGTAGGATTACCAAAGGTAAAAAGGATCAATTAATGATGATTAATGGCCAATTTCTCAAGGGGATGTTATCATCTTAAATGTATATTCACATAGCACCAGAGCTACAAAATATAGGAAGCAAAATTTGACAGAACGAAAGAGAGGAAAAGATAAATGTGCAATCATAGTATGAGATGTTAACACCACCCTCTCAGTAATTGGCATAAAATAGGCACAAATGGGTGAGAAGAAGCTTCTGCTATCAGCATTTTGAAAGTAGAAAACTACACATAATATGTAAAGTCGGTTTTCAGACTTTGGACAACAGTGATCGCTTAGGGGAAACAAATGAGGTGGGCCCTGTGATCACCCAGACTTTCTGCCTAAAGGCACAAGTTCGAGGAGGGCGATCTCAGGCAGAACACAGTGGGCTCTGAGTCGAGGAGACAGGGGTCCCAACTGGAGAAGGCTGAAGCGGCTGGTATTTGGGGGATAGAGTGTGGAAAGGATGGAGCTACATAGAGAAAAAAATTCTCCAAACCTTCATAGATGTCCCCTTGAATTGGTTGCTGAATATTAACTGTTTGCTATGACAGACATTTAAAAAAAACCTCACAGACAGGTAGCAGTCACTGAGTTAACGATGGCATCGGAGGCTTCCAGGTACTGCTAGCTCTCAGTTTTCTTCTCAGTAAAATGGGTAGAGGCCTGAGTTTCCAAGGGGTTCAGATGATTCTGAAAAATTCCAAGCCCTGGCCTCATAGAAAAAGTACCTGTGAGTCCTCGGGATGATAGCACGAATCCACAAGGCAGAAGGGTTTCATGCCAGGTGTCCCAGGAACCCTTGGAGTTTTGCCAGAGCTGCCTGGCCACCTCTTCCTGTTTAAGGAGAAGGAAACATTTTCTGCTGATTTGCAGCCAGCAACAGGCCAGGCCACCTGCTTACTTTCAGGAAAGAACAGAGGGGAAATTTTAGGGAGGGCCTCAGGTGACAGCCGGGCCCAGGGAGGGAAATCATGCCTCATCCATGGGGAGCTGCAGCTTATTGTTCAGGCTCCGATGATCTCTATGAGCACAGGCAAGGCCATGTGCCACCATATGAGTCAGGGCTGTCACTTTAATGGAAGTAGTGAAGTTAATACTTTATTCACTGATTAATTCATTCACTTTCCTCCCTTTTACTTTTGTGTCCATTTAACATTTCCTTTTTCTTTACACAATGAGGGTGACAGTGCCTAGCTCAATGGGTCCCTTGTGATGATCCTTGCCAGGGTACACGGTGGCCTGCCCCACATTCTGGCCCAGAAAGCATGTAGTAGACTTGGCATTATTGGAGGTCTTTTCTGTAAGTGCTCTCATGGCGAGTCTCTGTCTTTTTCTCCAGCTATCAGTCACCAAACTGAGTTTTCCTTAGACCCTATCCTTTTTGCTGGAGAAACTTATCAGGAAAATCATTCTAGATTGCCCCACCTGGGGCAACCAATACCCCAGTTTTCCCAGGACAGAGTCCATCTCAGGCTGTGAGACTTTCTGTACTAACACAGGAGCAGTGTCAGGCAAATGGGGACAGGTTGGTCCCCTATCCCATCATCAAATGGACCGGGAAAGAACTAGTAACAGAAACCAAGAATCTGTTTGAACTCTTGTCTCTGTGTGAGAATACAACTCATTTTTCTTGATTTACACAAGTGTAGATCTCTCCACCCCCGTCAAGCTGAACATGAGAGGCAGGAAGGGGTAGGGTTAAGACCCTGACTTTGGAGTTCTGTCCTGGTTTGATCACCTGTAATCCATGAGCTCTTGGACAAATTACTAAATTTTTCTCTCTTCCTTACTTCCTCATCTAGATTTAGTTTACTAATATCTTATTTAGTATTTTTGCATCTATATTCATGAGGAATTTGATCTGAATTTTTCCTTCCTACAGTGTCCTTATCTGGTTGGGTACCAAGATGACACATGTCCTGCAAATGTGCTAGGGGAATAAGTGCTAACCTATGGAAGCATCTGTATAACTTTGGAATTATATATTCCTCAGTGTTTGGTAGATTCTGGGCTGTGGAGATGTTTGAGTCCTATATTTCTAGGAAATGTTTCATTGTGTCTATTTTTAAATTTATTAACATACTGCATTCTTATTATACTATTATTAATATCTTAGCATTTGTTCATTCATCAGTCTTATCAGATGTCCAAATTATTAGTATTTCAAAGAAACAAAGATTGTCTTCTATTTATTTCCTACGTCATTATTTTTCAGTCTCATATTTAGATTTTTCTTATGTATAGAGCAAGGGAAGAGTTACTTTCTTATCCTTTTTTTAGACTTCTTGATGCTTTAACTCACCAACAGTAAAGCTTTCCTTTTTCCCAACGTAAAATACCATCATTCATATGTAAAACTTTCATTATTAGCAATTTATAAAATATTGACAATTTACTATTGCCATTTCTTCTTTAAACCATGAGTTATTTAGAACATGATTTAATTTCAGATTCTTCTGGGGATGTGAAGTTATCAGCTCTCTGTCCCTTCAGGTCTATGCGCCATCCTTCCTTCACCCTGTTCTCTGTCCAGGAAACTGAGAGATGAGAACTATGTTAACTGGCTCTGTGACCCGCTGGCTGCTAGCTGAAAGGAGGTAAGAGGGTGGAAGGAGAGTGAAGTCAGGTGTCTATTTGCTGGACTCCCTTTTCTTTCCTTTATTTCATTCAGAGCACAGGCCACACCCTGAAATCATGCTGTTTACCTTAACTTAACTACTCTTGTGTTTTCTGTCCCCACATTAAAAAGGTAAATTCCACTGCAACAAAACCTCCAGCTTCCACCCCAGGGCCTGGCTCCTGAAGGTAAGAGGTGAAAGAACCTTTATAGATCACAGAGACCAACTCCTTCCTGGTACGTCTAAGGAAACTGAAGTTAAGGGACAAGGAGACTTGCCAAAGATCAAATGTCTCATTAGAGGCAGGGCCACCTACACCCTGACCCTGGATTTCTTCTATAGCATGAGCCCCCCAAAATAAGGTGAGAAGAAGAAAGAGGGGGAGCCCCTGCCTGGACACAGTGTGAAGGAACTGGCTGCATTGTAATTCTCTGAGCAAAGGAGGGGAAGTACCCACAAACCTGAATCACTGATTGCTTTGCCTCTCCCAAGTTTCACAAGCAGCCTCTGATCTCTGTGCCTTGTATGTCAAGCCTCCTCAGACACTCAGTTAATTAAATGAGGCCACAACAGCCAAATGGCCTAGGAAGGTGTCTGTTTCCACTGCCCGACCTCTAACTTCTTTGTGGTGGAGAACAGAATAAACAAAGTTTCCCAAGAAGCTGAGAAAAACCTCTCTTCCTGAGTTCCTGTCACATAAGAAATGACTGCTGTGAACAGAAGTCCAAGTCCTGATCTTGGAGCAGCCGGGGCCCAAAGCTGGGATGCCGTTTTCATTTTGTCTCCCTCTTCCACTAATCCTGCAGGGCCCAGAACCAAAGCACAAGATGAAATACATCAATACTTTGGAATAAACCACTGTGGGCCATAGCAGGGAGGAGACCAATCAAAATTATTGAAAAGTTTAATTGAAGGTGCCTTTAAAAATACCGGTAATTTTCCAGGGAGACCTTTTCTTCTAAGCAGATTTTTAAAAATGCATAATTTGTTTAAAAGTGCTTATTTACACCATGGAACACAATACAGCCATAAAAAAGAATGAGTTCATGCCCTTTGCGGGGACATGGATGAAGCTGGAAACCATCATTCTCAGCAAACTAACACAGGAAGAGAAACCCAAATGCTGCATGTTCTCACTCATAAGTGGAGTTGAACAATGAGAACACACGGACACAGGGAGGGAAACATCACATGCCAGGGACAGTCGGGGGTGGGGGGCAAAGAGAGGGAGAGCATCAGGACACATACCTAATGCATGTGGGGCTTAAAACCTAGATGACAGGTTGATAGGTGCAGCAAACCACCATGGCACACGTATACCTATGTAACAAACCTGCACATTCTGCACATGTGTACCTATGTAACAAACCTGCACATTCTGCACATGTGTACCTATGTAACAAACCTGCACATTCTGCACATGTATCCCAGAACTTAAACTAAAATATTTTAAAATATGGTTATTTATAAAAGACCTGAAGCACTTAACCTTGGATCAGAGGTATGTTCAAAACTATTTCCAGACTCCATGAACTTGACTATCAGAGATATGTTCAAATCTTTATTTCCATACGCCATGAACTTGACTATCAGAGGTATGTTCAGTCTTCATTTCCATACACCATGAACTTGACTCTAACCTGGGCATTTCCGGCCAGGTGGGCACACTTCTGCCTGCTTTGCATCCCTAATTCTCAAAAGTGAAGCTTCAAGGTAAGTTCCAATCCTGGGAAGCACCTTACGGTTTACAAAACCCTCTCGTGAGTTTATGTCCCATCATCTCCTTACATGAGTATAAGAACTGAGGCTCATGGAGGTTGAATCAACCTGCAAAAGTCTGTCCAGCTACTGACTGACAGCTGCAGAATCTGAACCTCCCCTGTCCTGTATGTTACCCTGGGGCACCTCATGCTGTGTTCGTCATTGGCTAAGTGTGTGTTTGTCTCCCCAGGTGACTGTGAGTTTCTTGAAATAATGTCTCATTCACTTCCCTATTGGCCACATCTATCTTGCTGGATGGCACATAACAGGACTCTCTTGGTCCTATGTTTAAAACACCTACATTCTGGTTTGAATGAATGAATGGAAATGCCTCTCAACAGGAAAGCCTGAAAAATAGTGACTTTATCTTGGCTTTGCTTCGTGACTTGGGACACCTTACTTCCTCTTTCTGCTCCTTATGTTCCTACTGGAACATGAGTTCTTTAAATCCCATCATTTCTCATTCTCCTCTTCAGGCCAAAGGTCTTTGTGCGATGCCACATAGCAAATTCGAAAGTGAGATCTCTTCCCCCACCCTTAAAACCAAATCAAAGACATACTGAGAGAAAGAAGAGAGAGAGATTTTTGTCATGAGTGACTAGATAGCAGGACTGGTTACATAGTGGCGGGCGGGGGGCAGTGCAAAATTGTTAAAATTCTTTAAAGAATTTCAAACTGGCAATGGCAGAACCTTAATCCAGTGCAGGCCCTTTTAGGCATGGGGTCCTTTGCAACTGCACAGTTTATATGCTATGAAGCTGGTCCTGCAAGCAGCAATTATGACTTAAACATGCAGCTCTTTCTATGACCACTGATGGAAGCATTTCCCCTTTAGGAGCCAAACCCTCTAAATGCACAGAGCCCAGGGTGGTGGGAATGGGAGTGTTGGAAAGCAGAGCCAGCCATCTTCCCCCATTGGTTCCCAGACCCTCAGCCTCCCCATTGGGTCACAGAACCGTATAATGGTACTTGATTTCAGGCAATAGTTTTCAACCATAAAGGGATATCTAGGGGAGGTGGTGCTTCTACTCGTATAAAGTGTGTGGAGGCCAGGGATGCTGTTAAACATTCTACAATGCACAGAGCAGCTCCTCATGACAAAGAATTATCTGGCCCTAAATGTGAATAGTCCCAAGAGTAACAAACCTTGATTAAGGGTATATACTGAACTTGAAACTTGACTGTTACGGCAGGCTCTTCCATCTTCATTGACCGAACGTTCACCATATGGAATGCATTTATCTTACCGATGTCTAAAACACACTTGCTGCTTCTTGCTCAACCAGTCTGATTGGTCTGATGTCATCAATATATAGTCAAGAAGGTCACATTCTGTGGGATTTCCAAATGATCTAGATCCCTTCAGACTATATGATGGAAGGAGATGTAAGATTCACATGGCTTTGGGTGAGAATGTAAATGCATACTGCTATCTGTCCTACACGAATGCAGACTGCCATGAGCTCACTTTCTCATTAGGATTTTTTTCTAAAAGACCAAGTTCACCATAGCAAAGGCCTCCTCAAGGATACATACGAAACTCAAGCAGGTTTTTAGTGCAGTGGCGAAGGGAATGGAATGTGAGTTATGAATAAATGGAGATGGATGAATGAACAATCTATACATGCATACATCCAGGCAGGAAAATCAGGGAAGAGTTCTTGTAGAAGTCAGTGATTGAGATAATGATGGTATTCTGTGAATTCAGGAATATGATCATCATGTCCCTCTGAAAACATAGGGAAAGATCTCACTTTTGATTTTGCTATGCTGCATCAGACAAAGACCTTTAGCTTGAAGAGGAAAATGAGAAATCATGGGATTTAAAGAACTCATTTCAGATAGAAAAACAAAGACCAGAAAAAGGGTGTCCCAAGTCATGAAGCAGACCCCCACCCACTCCTGCACACTCAAGGAAAGGTAAGACACAGAGAGCAGGTCTAGGGAAAGGGTAGTAATTGGTTGGTTCCACATCTGGCACACCCAGGTGCAGGTGCTCAATAGGCAGAACTAGAGATGGTGAGACAGCTGGAGGTAGAATCCAGCTCCCGTGGAGAACCGAAGCCTTGAGGACAGGTGAGATCCTCAGGACAGCTGCAGAGAATGACTGAGTGCAGTGGGCTCAAGATAGAGCCGTGGGGAACCCTGATGCTTAAAGGAACAAGGGGATGATGAACCCATCCAAGAAACTGAGAAGAAATGTTCAAAAATTATGATAATCATCAGAAGAAGGCGGAATGAAGGAAGCTAGGGTAGAAGAGAATTTTCAAAGGCCTGAGTGAATGGCCATTTCAAAGACAGCAAGAGATGCTGGATAATAAAGGCTGAAAACTTTTTAAAAAGATGGACTGTAATTTTTGCTTTTATCATCAGATGAAGCACTGAATTGAGGTGAATGTGTTTGGGGGAGTGTGGAACAGGAAAGCAGCTCAGAAAGCAAATCGGCAATCCCTCTAACATCGTCCCTGCTCTACAGTGGACCTTGTCTATTGCCACAAGTGAACATCTGGCCTCCAGTGTCATCCTAGATGGAATAGAGATACAATTGTGTGATGTGCAAGGTTTTATGATGCTCAAGTGAGAGAGAAAACGTAAAAGTACTTTTTAGACGATTTGTTGGTTCTTTTAACACATTAGTTAAAGCTAACAAGAAAGATTTGGATTTTGAACCATTGCACACCTTCCTGATAAAGATCTCAAACTTTTTATGGAAGCTTGCTTTCCTCATTTCCAGTATGGATATCGTAAAATGCAAGCCTATGACGTTGTCCAAGTCCAGGATAGGGGCCTTTGAAATGTATGAAAATGCTGATGAGATCATTTTTGAGAACTATTGCAAGTCACTGCTTTTGATTGAACTCTACCCTGAGCAGCAGGGACCCTAAATTTTCTTAGCCCATCCTCTCTCTCTATCGGGGACCTGCCACCCTCCAGAGATAAGACACAGTCTCACTCATTACTGTACCTTTCCCAGTGACCAGCACAGTGTCCAGCAACAAGAAAGAGCACCCCAAAACATGCGATGAATGGCTGGATACTAGGAGGAGGAAGAAAATGTGTGCTAGAAAAAAAAATGAATAAAGAATAAGCAAAGGAGAGGTGCCTTTGGCCTGAAGGAACTGGGAAAGCTTCCTGGTAAAGAAAGCAATTGACCAAAACTTTGAAAGAAGGAAGGACTGGTCAGGGAGACAATAGAGAGGATATTCCAAGTCTAGAGGAAAATGTGAACAAAAGCACAGAATAAAGAAAATGCAGGAACATTGGCAGCTACATCCATGTTCTTTCCAACAGATCTTGAAAGTGCCATGCATTGAGTGCTTGCTATGTGCCAGGCACTTGCAAGACTGTTTTCCTCCTCTTTGAAGGGGAAAGAAAGAACATGAGCACTGGAGACAGCCATGGGGAAAGGATGAGGTAGGCAAGGGTCAGACCCATATGTGTTCTAACCCCAGCTGCACCACCACAGGAGTGTGACTTTCCAGCAACCTAACGAATTTCTTATAATCCTCTTGCTCCTCATCTGCCAGGGCAGGCAACAGTGCTTACTCAGGGGTGTAATGATTAAATGATATAATGAATCATACACATGCCCAGCATTGAACATCATTAGTGCTCAACCAACATTTGCCCCTGTCCCCTCCACCAGAGCCCAGTGATCCTAGACAGCTTTCAGGCATCTTGAGTTCTCAAGGGCTTCCTTTGGTTCTCTTTGTACAGTAAGGACTGTGGGGATGCAAGATGCCACTTCTGTGCCAAGAATGTGAGGAGCACTATTTTCCTCCCAAGTCAGGTCTTTATGGTAACCTTAAAATGGTGCAAAATTCCAGCATCTCAACTCCCTTTCCCTGCCGTTATTTTTATCTCTTCTCACTCTGTCATGTTCATAGGATGCTGCCTCTTGCTGTGGCGACAGACACGAGGCTGGGTTGGGAGCAATCAGAGACAGATGGCAAAGACCTGCTGGAAGAATCCCGGAACATAGGAGCTGGAATCCACGTCCCCTCCCTCCACTGCTTCCCACAGCCTCCTGCAAAGCCCTGCAAGTGAAGTGCGGGGGGAGGTCACAACCTCCCCTGCATCCGGGTTGGGGAACCTAAGAGGACCACCCAGAAAAGTAAATTATTTTTAAGCAGAGTATGCTGTTATTTGAAAAATGCATACGTATTTGATATTTCACTCAAAATATGTCAACCTTCATTTGGCATATCGAGGTAATATTTTTAAATCCCTTAAATTTTTTCCACCAAAATCTACACATAAAATTGATGCTCTGGCCGGGCACGGTGGCTCACACCTGTAATCCCAGCACTTTGGGAGACTGAGGCGGGTGGATCACGAGGTCAGGAGATCGAGACCATCCTGGCCAACATGGTGAAACACCATCTCCACTAAAAAAAATACAAAAAATTAGTTGGGCCTGGTGGCGGGCACCTGTAGCCCCAGCTACTTGGGAGGCTGAGGCAGGAGAATGGCATGAACCCGGGAGGCGGAGCTTGCAGTGAGCAGAGACCATGCACCACTGCACTCCAGCCTGGGCGATAGAGCGAGATTCCATCTTAAAAAAAAAAAAAAATTGATGCTCCACATGTAAATCCACACTGGATATTTGTTCTGTTAGAGTCATGAGCTGCTGAACACATTACCCTATTTTCCAGTAAAATGTGGACTTCAGGATGAGAAACCTGAGTAGATCCCAACTTCAAAAGACGGAACTAAAGCCCAGAGGTTGCAAATCCACCCTTTCTCTTCTTTTAACTTTATTTTCCATTTACCTTCATAAACATTCTTCTATTTAATCCTCACAAGAAACCTACAAGGAAAGGAGGAAGAACAGTGTTGTTATTGTCTCCACTTTGTAGGTGACATCCAGCAAGGTGACGGGATTTGGCTGCTGCCTCCCAGGTTGCCATGGTGAATTCCAGCTCAGAAAAGAAGATACATACAGAGCCAAGAGTGAGAACACCGTGAGATGTGGTGACAGAGGGAGATGGAAGCTTTGATGGGAGCACAGAGGGGGCAGGTAATGCAATCTAGAGATTTATGGAAGACCTGCACTTCACTTCAATGGCAGGTAACAGTGACACACCAAAAAGAATTTGCTTGTTGCAAATTCACGTCCAAATGGAGCAGCCTAACACCAGGCCAGTTATGTAAATGGGATGACAACTAGACTGCCCAAAGATGATCTAGTTGGCAAGATGAAGTCTCAGAAAGAAAAAAAAAAAAGGATCAAACTAGGTAATAAGAAGCTCTTTCCACCCTTCTCAAAAGAAGTAAGGGAGCATTATGCTGCTGCCCTCTCTTTGCTGCAAACGTCACTTGGATGAGTGCTAAAATGACCCAAAAGGCAGCATTCATGAGCGGAAATTCTCCAAACTCCAGCGGCCTCCAGGTAAGTTTGTGGGGATCCCAACCTCTATCCCCTTTCCAACTCCACACCAACCCCGAAGGCTCCCCAACCCCCACACCCAGCCAGCAGTGGGTACCGCACTTAATGGTCCTATTTATTCATGAGTGGCTGTCTCCCTGCATCAGCCCTAATGCACTCTGGAGCTTAGAGAGGAGCTTTTCTAATCCTGGGGACACCTTGGGGACAGGGTAGACAGGGTCGTGCCTCTGCCAAAACCTCCCTTTTGAGTAGCTTACCCTGTCTCACCTGAGTGTGAGTGGATATGCTTCAGGAGGATAAATGGCCAGACTGGACATTGATGAGGGGCCAAAAACTCTAAAGGAGCTAGAGCAAAGTTAATGCTAGTCCTCCTCTCTTCCAGTCCTGAGAGAGTCTCCCTTGGGCTTGAATTTCTCATGTGCAAATAAATGTGGCTCACTATCCCATGGGACCAAAGGAGCCTGCAGCCAGAATCACCATAGGAAGAGACGGCCCAGCTTAGCAGTCAGATGGCCCTGGTGGGTGAAGCCCTGGCCCTGCCGCCTGCCATGAGAGCACCTGAGCCCACTTCACAGGCAGATGGTCCTGTGAACTTAACAGGCAGCCCCAACCCCATGGCAAGGCCTTGCTGCAGGAGCTTAGTGTTTTAGCAGGTACCCTTAACTCACACTGCAGACCCTGTCATTTGCCCCATAATTGTGCCCCTACTTATTTAGGAAAGTTCTATGATAGTTGGGGAGGGAATGAGGACAGACTCCTTATAGCAACAGTGACCATGTGACTTAGTTCTGGCCAATCAAAGTTGAGAAGTCTCTAATCTGACTGGACCTTCTCTGATAAAATGGATAAAGCCACACTAGAAGAAACCCTTCCTCCTTCTCTCTGTCCCTTTCTAACTACCAGAAAAGCAGCAGGCATCCGGCAACCATAAGAATAAAAGCTAAAAGGAATGAAATATTCTGGGTCCTTGATGGCTAGTGACCCTTGCTCTGGGCGGGCCACCTCCAAGTAAACATAAGCCTGTGTTTGTCTAAGTCACCTCTGTTCGTTTGCTAGAGCTGTCTTAACAAACTACCACACACTGGGCGGCTTCAACAACATAAATTTATCTTCTCACAATTCTGGAGGCTAGAAGCTTGAGATCAAGGTATTGGCAGGGGCGCTCCTTCCAAGGGCAGCGAGGGAAGGATCTGTTCCAGGCCTCATTCCTTGGCCTGTAGACTGCTGTCTTCTCCCGGCGTCCTCACATGCTCATCCCTCTGTATCAGTGTGTCTGTGTAGATGGCCGTCTTCTCTCTGTGTCCTCATACGCTTGTCCCTCGTTCTTGGCCTGTAGACAGCCGTCTTCTCCCTGCGTCCTCACATGCTCATCCCTCTGTGTCTGTGTGTCTGTGTAGATGGCCGTCTTCTCTCTGTGTCCTCACGTGCTTGTCCCTCGTTTCTCGGCCTGTAGACAGCCGTCTTCTCCCTGCGTCCTCACAAGCTCATCCCTCTGTATCAGTGTGTCTGTATCCCAATCTCCTCTTCTTATAAGTTCACGAGTCATACTGAATTAGGGCCCACCATAAACCTCATTTTAATGTAACGACCTCTTTAAAGACCCTATCTCCAAATACAGTCACATTCTTAAGTGTTAGGGGTTAGGACTTCAACATGGAGTTTGTGGGTTTAAGGGCAAAATTCAGCCCATAACACTGTCATTGTGGGGTTGTCTGTGATTTGCCGCTATCTACATGGATATTTACCATATTAGATCAACGGAAGGATCTTAGATGCTGTTGGTCTAGGTGCTGTTTGGTCTATCCACATGGATATCCACACACGGTGCGGTTTGCTGCCATCTACAAGCTATTCGCCACATTAGATCAGCAGTAGGATCCTAGATTGAGGTGCTGTTTGGTCTAGGACTGGGCTACAAGGGCTGGCAGCCAGCCTGGTAGACACAGGTGTGTACAAAGGGCACAAACACAAGGCTTTAGGAGAAGAGGCCTGGAGGGAGGTGGGAGGAAGGCAAACTCGCCATCCAGTAATAAACCATGTTTGATGAGCAGCTGTGCAGGAGAGAGCAGGCAGCAGCGCCACAAAGGGGACCCCCTTCCAGGACCAGCACACACTCGCTTGACCTGTGATCTTGCAACACGTGCATATGCCCATGACACACTCCGTCGATGTTGTCCATGCCTCGTAATTTGGCACAAATGATAAGCAGCTGCTATGATAACGATTAACCCTTTGCCAGCATAAAGGAATCTGCCAATACTCTGATGGAAGCTGTGTGATTGATCAAGGAGCAGCACCATGAGCGAGGACAGCACGGATTCTTAGCCAGAGCTGGGTCTGCCCCTTGCCTGCTCTGTGACCTTCAGCAATCGGTGCCCTCTCTGTGCCTGCTGCCTTATCTCTGAACAGGGATGAGGATCGCCAAACTCACCTTACTAGGTTATTGTAAGGAATAACCAATTAACATTTGTGAAATGTAGAAGAGTACCTGGCACAGAGTTAGTTCAATTTAAACGTTCAGGTTTGTTTTTGCTTTTATTTTTTTTCATTTCTAGTCCCAACATTTCATCCAAAATCACAGGTCCGTGGGTCAATCAATCCCTACCTTATTCTCAGCCTCTGATTTCTCTTCGTAA
>NW_012098943.1:661879-679502 GCF_000951045.1 Mandrillus leucophaeus | reverse complement strand
CTACCACCACCACTTCTCACCGATCCAATAGGCTATTCTCTGCACTGCAACCAAAGCAATTCTGTTATGATGTAAATCCACAGCTCATGCCTCCGCCCTCCCCCAGAGGTTTCCCTTCCCACCAAGAAAAAGCCATAGTCCTGGCACCCTACGCCTCCACCCTTCTACCTTGGTCCCTCTCCCCTACCATACTGTCCTGCCTGCCAGCCCCTCCAGTCCCCCAGAAGAGCTCCTCCCACAGTGGACATCCCCCTAGAACCTCTGCATGCCCATCTCCCTCGTCCTCATACTTGGCCCCATCGACGTTCCTCTGGCACTTTCCTTGGATCTTTGCTCAGGTGTGCCCTGCTTACTGGGGACTTTCCTCACCATTCCACTTAAAACTGTGCCCCGTCTTGGCCTTCTTGGCTTTGTTTTTCTGCATGACTCTCAGCACCACCTGGTGCATATTTATTTCTGTCCAATCATCTGGACCCAACATCATGGAATTAGATGATAGCGTAATCTTCATGAAGGCAAAGAGTTGGGTTTGTTTACTCCACTGCCAACTCTCCAGTGCCAAGAACCATGCCTAGCACATATAGTAGCATGCACCCAAGAATTGTGGACTGGACAGTCCTTCAGAATACATCTGGTGGGCTGAGATCCCACAGCTAGAAAGTGGCAATTCCAGGATTTAACTGAGGTTTTGGTCTCAGGACAGTTTCCCAAGCAATAGTCTCTGAGATGGGGATTTGCAAACAGGAAGTTTATCAGGACAGGTTCTCAGGATCTAACCCCATGTGAGAAGGGGAGAGAACAGGATTAGGCAAAGAGAAAAACGGAAATGCAGTGTGGGCTCCATGGGGTCCCTGTATCCATAGTGAGGTCTGGAATTAGGATGATGACTCTCAAAATTGTTCCACTTGAGGCCAAGGGATCTGCCCTTTACCCCCATGGGTGGACGAGTCATGGGCTGTGAGCTGCACCTGGGGAGGGGTGTGGAACTCCCCCAAGGCACCCTCTTCCTGGGTGACTCAGAGAAGCACTGGGCTGAATATTGGCAGCCACACACTGACTCTCCACACTGAGTCCTGAGTGTGGCACCCCCGGGAGTCCGTTTCCTCTGAACTACAGTGCTGGGGACATACTCCTTGAGTTCAGTGTCTGTGCTGGGGTAAAGGAAAGCAAGACAGCAGCGTGGGTTGATAATTATTCTGGAAAACAGTTCACCAACTTCCCTGGAATGCTGCAGCAGCTCAGTTTATGCATTTGTTAAAAAATTATTATTCCTGAGGTTTTCCCCCAAAATCACAGAAGAAAAGCTGAGACGTCATATAGTCTCCTGTTGTTTTTAAAAAACAATAATAACTTAAAAGGAGGAAATGAAATCAACACAGTTGCTTGGAATCAAGTGACTCTTGGAACCGTAATGGTGACGTGGAAAAAGATTACAGAGCAGAATTCACAACTGCGTTTTCCTGCTATGCTCATTCTCTTACTGCACACACAAGTGACATTTTAATTATGGAGCTCTGAGCTGGGGAAACACAACTGCCGGACTGTCTCCCACTTACCCAATCTGGTTTCCAGTCCAGCTGGGAGGGAAGGGGGTGAGATGAGGCCACAGCCCTTGCATGAAGGTGAGGATTTCTTCTCTTAGAAAGGCCCCTTCTCCATTTCATCTTTCACGAGAACGCTTCCTCTGTCCTGGAGTCCAAGGTCACTGCTAATAGTTCTTCACTCTGCTTTCACTGACAGCCACTTTCCTGAGGACCTGCCACGTGCCAAGGACCTACTATGTTCTGAGCACCATGGCCATCCCCGAGGCAAGGAGGTGCATGGGGCCCCCTTCAGAGGGCAGTCTGTCAGGCTTGCAGAGTGACAGGCACAGGCAGAGGTACAGCATGGAATGGCCATGTGGTACCCTGATCTAGGGGAATGGGGGCCCGAAGAGGGACACTGGACCTCACCTGCAGTAGGGGAGACTTCCTGCCAGGGCACTCCTGAAGCTTAATTCCTGCTAGTTCCCGACTCACATGGCTTCCTCTAAAAGCAGGTCACTTCTCTGTCAAGAACACCAATTGTTAAACTCTCTCTTGGATTAAAATCTCTTAGCTGGGTGCGGTGGCTCATGCCAGTAATCCCAGCACTTTGGGAGGCCAAGGCAGGCAGATTACTTGAGGTCAGGAGTTCAATACCAACCTGGCCAACATGACGAAACCCCATCTCTACTAAAAATACAAAAAAATTAGCCAGGCGTGGTGGTGCACGCCTGTAATCCAGCTACTCGGGAGGTTGAGGCAAGAAAGTCGCTTGAACGTGGGAGGCAGAGGTTGCAGTGAGCCAAGATCACGTCACTGCACTCCAGCCTGGGTGACAGCGAGACTCTGTCTCAAAATAAATAAATAATAAATAAATAAATAATAAATCTTTCTCTTGGATTAAAATCTTTCAAGCTTTCTTTAATTCAAGCTTTCTCTTGTATTCAAATCCCTTGTCCTTGCAAGGTTCTGGAAAGACCTGTGCTCTCTGATTCATCTCTGGAAAGCCCTGTGTTCTCTCTCTGATTCATCTCCTACTGCTGTCCCTTTTCTCACTCCCCTGTGGCCACTTCCCTGTTTGGCCTAAAACACCTCACACACTGTCCCATAGCAGGGCTGTGCACTGACTGGTCCCTGTGCTCGGAAGTTTCCCCTCCAGATGTCTGCAGGTGCAACTCTCTTTTCTCAGTCACATATTTGCTGTGGGTTACTGTCTCAAAAGACCTACCCTGAGCACACTTTATTTATTCATTCATTTATTTGAGACAGTCTCGCTCTGTCACTCAGGCTGGAGTGCAGTGGCGCGATCTCGGCTCACTGCAAGCTCCGCCTCCCGGGTTCACGCCATTCTTCTGCCTCAGCCTTCCAAGTAGCTGGGACTACAGGCGACTGCCACCATGCCCGGCTAATTTTTTTGTATTTTTAGTAGAGATGGGGTTTCACTATGTTGGCCAGCATGGTCTCGATCTCCCGACCTCGTGATCCACCAGCCTCGGCCTCCCAAAGTGCTGGGATTCCAGGTGTGAGCCACCACGCCCGGCCCCTGAGCACACTTGAAAACGGTATGCCTCCTCCCTGCATTTCCAGGAGTCCATATCCCACATTATTTCTTCTTTTGCATTTATAATTTTCATTCCAATCATTGATTATTGTATAGTCAAAATACTACATATGTTTTATGTTTTTATTGGCCATCTCCCCCCACCTCCTAATATTAACTACATGTCCACAAGAATTGTCTTTTCTGTTCACTGGTGTTGCCTCAGTGCTTCGACCAGTGCCTGACATAAAATTTGTGCTCAGTAAATGTGATGAATGAATGGATGGATGAGAGAATGAATGAATTCAGGGCTCCAAGACTATTGGGGAAACCATAAAGAAAATATTTAGACCAGCATAGTTCTCTAAGCATTGCGATGGCGTTAACACAGTGTGCCAGGAGATGGCTTGGGAAAGGGCTGCTCGCTCTGACACAGGCAGAAACGTACACAGGGTGAGGCTTGCCCTAGGGCACTCTATGTCATCACTGGATGGCTCTGCCAAATTGCCTTCTCGACAGTTTTATCTGAGCCTCTCCCCAGATGCTGTACCCCTTGGAGACAAATTCCACCCTCACGTGTGGTGAGCTGTTGATGTGAGGCCTCAGAAGGCACAAAGCAATGAGGCCCTCCATGAGGCGTTCCTAATTGGAGCCTCGGGTCCCTTCAGCTCAGCCTGAACCAATCAAGATTTGTTGATTTATTCCTTCCAGCATGGACTGGATCTGGGGACACCCAGCTGGAAAAGACATGTTTCCTGCCTTCGAGGAGGTCCCAGGCTGTAGGGAGTGTGATGCAGGGGCACCAGATGAACAGTAGGGCATGTGGGCCAGCAGCAGGTCTCTGGGACTGAGCACATCCGCTGAGTATTCTGTCATGGACTGGCTGTGGGACCCTCAGCAGCAGCTGTGATTGTTGACTGTCTCGCCTGCAAATGAAATTGACACTCTCTCCTTCTCAGGATTGGTGTGAAGATGCAATAAGACAACACCGTAAGAATACAGCATTCTGCTCTTCGCCTGGCATGCAGCATGGACTCAATACATGATACTGACAGTGCTTTTGATTCAAACTATGGTAAGCAAGAAATAGAAAAAAAAAAAACATGCATCTTTTGAAAGTTCAGAGAAGAATGCTTCTGTGTTGGTTTCCTGTGGCTGCCGTGAAAAATCACCACGAACTTGGTGGCTTCAAACAACACACATTCACTCTCTTAGAATTCTGGAGGTCAGCAGCGTGAACTCAGTATTATGGGCTAGAGCCAAGGTTTTGGGAGGGCCCACTCCCTTTGGATGCTGTAGGGTAGAATCCGTTAACTTGCCTTTTGCAGCTCCCAGAACTGCATCCTTGACTCCAGGCTCCTTCCCCCATCTGCAATTCCAGCAGCATAGTGTGTTGCTTCAGTGGCCACATCTCTACTTCCATCTATGTCAAATCTCCCTTTGCCTCCCTTTAATAAAGACAATTATCATTGTATTTAGGGCTCACCTAATCTCCCCATCTCAAAATTTTCACCACATCTGCAAAATCTCTTTGCCACATAAGGTAACATTTACAGGTTCCAGGGCTTAGAATCTGGATCTTTGGAGGCCATTATTCAGCCCACCACAGCTTCCAACTCAGGGAAGACTTCAGGAAAGAAGGGATGATTAGTTTATGGGGTTGAGTCTTGGAATAGGAGAAGACATTCACTTTGGGAAAATTGGAGGAGAGTCATCCCAGCTGGGACAAACAGCACATGCAAAGGCATGGAGGAGAAGGGAGGAAAAGGTTATGAAATTTCCTCTGCACTGAGTCGAAGAGCCAAAGGAGAATGGTTTGGGAGGAGCTTCAATCACAAGGACAAGTGGACTGCAGCAGGGCCATCATGACCTCCAAGAAAAGTCAGAGACTACGTTAAGTCAGATCCAGAGAAGTATTCTCTGCCATGTGTCATCTGAGGGTCCTGCCGAAGTAACTTAAGGATGTTACAGTTCGCTGCTGTATCACTTTCAGTTCTTATAGAGGGTCAAGATGAAATTATACTGTTCAGCAGTGTTTCTTAATGGAAACACATTGAGGACATTATTCATAATCCTAGTCACTTAGTCTCATAGTGACTGCTCCAGAGCATCTCACTTGAGTCAGGTGCCGTGGTGGGGGAAGCCATCATCCACTTGGCTCACTTCCATAAGGAAATGGCATTCCCCGGGAGAGACAGCACTGCAGGGAACAGCTTTAGTTTCTCTTCACACCCCTCCCCATGGGGGAGGAGTAACTCACCTCGTCAGTAAACTAGATGGACCTTGACATTAAGACGCATCAGCCAGGGATGTGGCTGCAGCATTCTGAGGCCCTGATGCTTGGCTCTGGCCTTTCTCGTGTTTCTGCTGGGTATTCTGGAAAGTGCCATGTAGACAGCAGGGAGTTGGTGTGGTTTCAGTTCTCCCCAGGGAAAGGGCCTAAGGTCTAGCTTTGGGGTAAGTAACAAGACTCACTTTTAGCCTCCGACTTTAGCTGTGCTGTCCAACACCAAAAACAAGGAACACCGTATTTGGATGTTATTGCTCCTGCCAAGCCAGCAACACCACCAATTCTCTACTCTGATTGTCATTACCCTCTTATTTCTGTTCTCAATTGGTTAAACACTTAAATAGGAGAAGGCCTGAGTAATTACAACCACAGAATTTCCAACTTTCTATAGGTACACTACAAAACTCTATTTCTTTTAGACCCAGGGAAATTGTGCAACCTGAATTTCTTGCCCTTTATATTCAGCTGACAGAAAACGTATAACCAAAGACCACATGGCCATCTCCTAGTACAGCGGTCCCCAACCTTTTTGGCACCAGGGACTGGTTTTGTGGAAGACAATTTTTCCATGGAGGGGAGACAGGGGGTATAGTTTCAGGATGATTCAAGTGCATTACATTTATCATGTACTTTATTTCTGTTATGATTACACTGTAATATATAATTAAATAATTATACAACTCACCATCATGTAGAATCAGTGGGAGCCCTGAGCTTGTTTTCCTGCAAGAAGATGGTCCCCTCTGGGGGTGATGGGACAGAGTGACAGATCACCAGGCATTGGATTCTGATAAGGAGTGCACAACCCAGATCCCTCGCATACACAGTTCACAATAGGGTTCGCGCTCCTATGAGAATCTAATGCCGCCACTAATCTGACAGGAGCCAGAGCTCGGGTGGTAACATGAGCGATGGGGAGCGACTGTAAATATAGATGAAGCTTTGCTCACCCACTGGCTGCTCACCTCCTGCTGTGCAGCCCAGTTCCTAATGGGCCATGGACCAGTACCACCTCCCAGTATCATCCACTCTGATAATCAGTGTGCAAATAGGGCAGCACCCTGAAGTGGTAAGAGAGGGCTTTGTAGCCTCAGTCTCTCTCCTTTCCTAACTGTCTGGGCCCTGGTTACCAGTCTCAAGGGAAAGCTGGGGCGATTTAGTTAGCACAACAGGATGACAGACAGAGTGGCAGCAAGGGTTCATGTAAGAAACTGTAAGGAAGTGAGGGAAGCAGCGTAGGCCAGGAAAGCAAAGGCATGAATTCAACAATTCAACGGCAGTCCAGCCTCAACCAGACACTGCAGGTAGCGTTGGTGGCTTGTCCCACCTTGAGGCAAGAGCATCGTGCATTCACCCCTGCAGCGGCCAGTCACTGGCTTCTGGGCACCCTCAGGGGAAGGTATACCTGGCAAGGTATACCTGGGCAAAAGAAGCCCACAGACCAAGGGAAATTTGCTAGAGAATGGCGTCCCTTGAGCTGTGAGCAGACAACCATCATGGCAGAGGGAGGTGGGTATGTGGGCAGGGGATGAGGGGGGGTTTCAAAGCATCTACTCCAGTCCACTCCTAGCACCACTCATGTCCATTTTCCTCCCACATCAGGACCACTCAAGGTTGTAACAACTCCTCCAGAGTTCTGATGGCTTATAATTTCTGGGTAAAGTTTAACCAGGAAGTTTAATGGGACAAGCAAAGCCTTTGAGGATGGAGTTGGTCCCAAGGCCATAAAGCACTTTCATGATCTCCCTCCTCTGCCACGTTCTCTAGATTCCTCTCTCCCTCTGTTAGTGCTTGTTCTGGTCTACATGGCTGTCCTGGTGGAGTGATCCAGAGCCTCACCATGTGCAGACTGAGTTCCTAGTTAACCTGCGCTTTTAAAGCCATGGTTACCATGATGCAGGGCAGGTTCTTGGCTTTGCTCAGGAAAGAATTCAAGAGCAAGTCTGTGGTGGAGGAAGGCAATTTGTTGACGCACCAGCTGTGTGACTGCTCCTGGCAGAGCAGGGCTACCCCATAGGCAGTGTGTGGAGACTAGCAGTGTATGGGCAATTTGTAGTCATATTTATACCCACTTTTAATGACATGCTAATTAAGGGAGGAGTTATTAAGAAATAGCTGGAAAATAGGCAGTACCATATAGGTGTTGCTGTGGCATGAGCTAGTAACTTCTGGGTGTTGCCATGGCATGGGTAAACTGTCATGGAGCTGGCAGGAGTGTCTTCGGCAGCAAGACCAATGGGGGTGCTTTCAGCACCTCTTCCCAGTTTTGGCCAACCTTCTGGCCTGGAGACCAGTCCTGCTGGCCTCCTACCTCAACTACAGAGTTAAAATTGGGCATGAGACTACCAAGAGATTCTCCAATAGATTACCAGAGTGCTTAACATATTCCTCCCTGCCCTATGTGGTGACAGCATCAGCCACATCTCATAATGTCAGCATCAATCACACCTGTCCTCTCACTAATCAACTGGCACGGGAATCTGATGTGACCAAGCAGAAACCACAGCTCTTAGTCGAACTCATTGCATCCCTTGGTGGAAGCTTTTGCTCTCTGGGAACCAGGACCTCTAGACCCATAGAACCTAAATTTTCAGAAACAGGAGGACATTTTTCCCAGATGGGTCATGGGGAGTGATAGTGAGCAGAGCCACTCCTACCTCCACCCCTAGGTTCCTTGAGCTATGGATTCTACATATTGGAGGTGCAGCATCATATCATGGCTGTTGGCTTGGGTTAGAGGTGCCATTTCTAAGCTGGTGCCTCCAATATCTCTTAAGGTCACTGGAGGGCTCTGTGAGGTAGGCCATTTCTAGATTGCGTGGCACATAACAGGACCAGTAAATTCTATGAACCATTTACCCACTGTTCTGTCTTCTTACTAAACAGTGGGCCCTTGGCCTGAAGCAGTGCTGCAGGGTTTTATATCATGACTCTGGATGCTGAGGGAGTTCTAGGGCAGTGATGCTGGCTAAGACACTGAGGGCAAAAGGCAAACACACACTCAGAATTCATAACGACCCCACTCAGGACAGATGGTGGCCTTTATCCCTTGGAAAGGCACAATGAAATCAATGTGCCAGCAAGAGGCTGACCTCATCCATCTATGCTTTGATTGGCAGATGGCTATGGCTAATGAGTGATTTCTAAATAGTGGCAGACAGGAAATGCCAGTAGAGGTCAGGACAGTTGATTTGCCATTTTTAGAGTGCATGTAATGTGGATTGTTCCTGCTTTGTCTGATTAATAAGTTACCTTTTGTTTTAGCAGCAGGTAGTTAGGACTGTCAGCCATGTGTCTGGAAATACAAGACAAAGGAAAATAGTCAACCCATGCATCCCAAGAATGTGGTTTAGGGATTTTGAATGGAGAACTCTATTGAAATATCCATGGATAGGGCCAGAAATGTAAGACTGTTGTACCTGACTACCCATTCAATTCAGAAACGCCCTACCACTTCTGTTAGGTGGTTAGTGGGGACCATCTGGTCTCTGCTGGAACACCCCTGATGGGCAGCAGCTTGTGACTGATTCCTGAAGTCACCCATTTGATCTTTGACAAGTCTGACTATTAGATTTGGGTTCAACAGAGAGAGGAACATTCTGCTTCCCTGTGGCTTTCTTGCCTTTCTCCTCTATCTGCTGCTTGGACCTAAAAGAATGCCCAGTCCCTGTCTGGTAAATGAGCATCAGGTGTATGCAGCAGCAATCACTGAGTTGAGACACTTCATTATGTCCAACTCCTCAACTCCAGTGCCTCCAAATTATCCATATTTGCTTAAGACCAACCAAGCTTTCTCAGTGACCCAGAACAGATTCCAAAGTCCCTGCCTTGGCCTACCAGGCTGCAAGTGACCCGCTCCAGCGGACTCTGACACCATCCCTTCCACTGCTCCCTCCTCACTCTCATCCAGCCTCCCTGGGCTCCCGCTGCTCCAGGAATCTTCAGAGCCAGCATTCAGGACCCACAAGGCTTCTGTCCTCCCTGCCATCGCTGTCCTCACTCAGACCCTTGCTCAAATGTCACCTCCTCAGAGGGGCTGCCTGACCACCCGGCAGAGGTGGCACTCTCCCTCCCCTACTCTCCGCACACCCCATTCTCCTTCACAGAACTTATTTCTGCCTGACATCTAACTATGTATGTGTCTGTGTATGCCTGGTCCTCCTCTCACCCCAGCACACTGGTATTGAACCCCAGGAGAAGGGCTTTGGTGGGTAATGAAAGAATGAATGAACCGAATATGCTCACCCATCCACCATAACCCTAGTTTCCTTCCTCCAGTCAAACTCCAGGCTGTCCCTATTCTTTTGTAAATCATGCTATCCGGAGCTGTAAAGTTCCAAGTGTGGTCTTACTTCCCTTGTGAAATTGGGTAAGTCCATTGGTCTCCCTGGGCTTTGGTTTCACCCATGTGGGACTGAGCCCATAACGATGCCCTGGTGTCACAATGGGAGTCACAACATTATGAGGAGCTTGTGAAGTGCTCTGTATGCTGTAAAGTGCTGTCTTTGTATAGGGTAGAGGGTCTGGTATACTTATTGCATCAGTACGCACAGGAGGCCCTGCTCACCTCACTCCTGGTCACTATTCCAGGGAGAGTGATATGCAGGGACATGCAATCTGGAATCCTGTCTACTCAGAACATGGGAGCTCCCTGGTGGAGCTCACTGTAAGGTCATAGCAGCCTCAGAGGAGACCTGCAGAAGGGCTCTCTCTCCCCTAAAGATGAAGGAGCAATGGCAAAGGCTCTGAGAAGCTGGCTTGGAAAACAGCGTAGCTGCAGGGTCCATATCTCCTTTACTCTGAAGCTGGCACTTGGGGAAATGTCCTCAGGTGCCTGAGATGAGATAGTATCCAGCAGAGAAACTGAACAGTAGCTAAAAAGTAAGCTCATTAGCAAATTTCCCAGCCCCGAATCCTCCAGAAAGTATTGGCCTGGCAAAAAAACCCGGCACCTTCTTTTGTTTTCGGAAGGGCGGTTGGGTTCTTGTTGGGACGGCGGGTTCGTTTCGGTTGGCCTTGGTTTTCGTTTTGCCTTTTGCTTCCCCTTGGGTTTTTGGCACCTTTTGTTTTTTTTTTTCTTTTTTTTGGGTTCTTGGTTTTCCCTTTTGGAATTTTTTTGAAATTTTTTGTTCCTTTTGCCCGGAAGCTTTTTTGCCCCCTTTTCTTCTTTTTTCGGTTGGGCTTAGGGGGGCTTGTTTTTCTTCTTTTTCCTTTTGTGAAGTTTTGTTGTTTTTTTAGGGTTGGCTTTCTTCTGATTGGTTTGTGTGTTTCCTACAGGTAGTTATTGCATTTTAAATAGCATCCCTGGGGGCTTCTGTGAAGACAAAATGAGGTAATGAGAGGGGACTTGCACAGTTAACTCACTCAGTCAACATCCGTGCCTTCCTTTAAGATAAATGATTAGCTCTGGGCCAGGTGCAGTGGCTCATGCCTGTCATCCTAGCACTTTGGTAGTCTGAGAAGGGCAGATCATTTGAGGTCAGGAGTTCGAGACCAACCTGGACAACATGGTGAAACCCTGTCTCTACTAAAAAGAAATACAAAAGTTAGCCAGATGTGGTGGTACACACCTGTAGTAGAGGCTGAGGCAAGAGAATCACTTGAACCTGGGAGGTAGAGTTTGCAGTGAGCTGAGATTGCACCACTGCACTCCAGCCTGGGTGACAGAGTGAGACTCCATCTCAAAATTTTAAAAAAGATAAATTATTAGCTGTGGATGGCTCATACATCATCCCTGGCCGTCATCAGTTCCCTTTACTAAATGAATTGGAGGTGGTGTGGCTGCTGGGCAGGAAGAAACTATTTTAAAGACAGTCACATCTGAATAAAGGATCTTCCAATCATGAAAGTTCACTGAGGGTCTCATCTTGTTGAAAAAGATAATTTGTAGACCAGAAGCTTTTCAATAAGTCGCTGAGATGTGGGGATCATTTGCTATGGGAATTGCCTTTTTTTCTCATAATAAAGTTGACTGCATGCTGAGAAGGTGAAGACAAGAATGGAAGTGCTTCATCTCGTTTGAAAACTCAACTCTCCAAGCTAATTGTCTAGTGTCTCTCTTTGCGGAAGTCAGTTCTTACCATTAATATACCTGAGTTCCCATTCAGGCTTTTCTACTAACTTGCTGTGCAATCTTGGAAAAATTGCTCATCTTGTCTGTTTTTTTTAATCTCAAAGATGGCATGGCTAAAATAGATAGCATCTGAGAGCTAGAAGCAATCTTAGAGAACATCTAGTTCAATTTCTGATCTTACAGAAAAGGAAGGTAAGTTCCAAAGAGGGGAAAGGGTCTGACTTCTGGTTCCTGAAGCCGCTGGGCTCTAAATTCTAAACAACTCACACAGCCGCTGCAGACAGTGCTAACATTAGACACGCGAAGATGCAACCTCACAGGTTCAGGTTCCTCCTCAGGTGCACACGCCAATAATGAAGCTGGAGTCTGAATGAAGTGCTGCTTCAGAATCCTATTCTCTTTCCTTGAACACATGTCTGCCGGGCCATGCAGAGTGAAGATAAAAGATAATGCAGTTGACTCCGGTCTCCCACCCAGCTGATGAGGAGGAGGCTGGTGGCAGAAATCAGCAGCCAGCGTGGTATGGGGGTGGCTGGAAAGAGTTTCCACCAAGGGTGGTGAGATGTGTTCCCTTTGGGGTCACTTATTAGAGGCAACTTTAAAAAAAAAAAAAAAAGAAAGTATGCTTATATCTGCCTTTTCTTTTTTTAAACTTGTTTACATTTAAGGAGTACACGTGCAGTTTTGTTACATGGATATATTAAGTAGTGATGAAGTCTGGGCTTTTAGTGCCACCATCACCTGAGCTGTTTAGGGGAAGGAAGAGGAAAGAATAAGGGTCAAGAGAGAGGAGTCCGATGTCAGGAAATCTAGGATCAGACTAAGAGGATGATGGAGCTGGGAGGAGCAGGAATGCTTGCCCATTTCCTTGCTCATATTTACAAAAAAAAAAATCATTTTAATAAACACCTCTCAGATCAAACTTCAGCTTGCCTCATAAGCTATCCTTGCTCCGCCTGACCCTTCAATGCTGTGCCCCTCGGCTTCCAAGTTTTGCACTCTCCTCTCCTATTTCAGGCTCATGGCTCCCCTCTTGAGGATCTGATGGAATACTGGTCCCCTCACCAAGAAAGGCCATAAATGCATATATGAAACTGCAGATCACCATCGCAGGGAGTTCTAAACCCTTGGTCTGTAGACACCGGTGGTTCCCCATACTCTGGTAACATCTATGCCCTACTTACTCGCAAATTTATATCTTTAGCCCAGAATTTTTCTCAAACATGTTTCTGCAACCCAAAACACCCCCTTCCATCAATACAATGGAGAGAATTATGACACCACCTAAGCATGCCACAGGGTATTTGTGAGTAGGAAATGAAATACCCAGTGAAAAAGGCCATGGTGTATGGCAAGGGGCCACACAGACATCTTGGGAAGCCTGATCATGCTCTTCAGCGAAGGAGAAGGCCTCCCATGTAGAAAGGTAGTCGTCTTTATCATTTCCATCCAAAGGGGCAGAATAAGAAATATCATATTGTATGATTCCATTCACCATAAACCTATGATGAATGGAAGGGAGAATGTTCTCACGATGAGAGCTCACCCAAAGTAGAAGTTCAGACCAATGTGGTGAGATTCAAGTATCTGCCTCTTGGCTTCTCAGATGTATTTTAGAGGAGAGATCTTGGTTTTCAACAGGATATTTCCAAACTCTGCGTCTGGCAGGTATGCGTTTGGAAATAGGTTTCCCTTCCTTATTGCCGTCTGTAAGGAGGCATTTCCACGGGTTGCAAGTATATGTGCTGTTTCCAAACAGTGTGTGTCCTCTAAATACCCCATGGAGCTAATGGAAAATGAAATCTATCCTACAAAATAACTCGTTAGAAAATACATTATGGTGCTAATACTTGGTTCTACAAAATCTTTAATCATATTTCACTCTGGAAGGAACAGAGGCCTGGGCAAAGCTAAAAGTTTAGAATAAAAAAGATCCCAGATTTTTACCTATTGGTTGAATTTAAAATCATTTTTAAGAACTTTATTTTTCTGCCACTATTTATTCTATAAGCCCTTCACTAACTTACATAAAACTATCATGAAAACCTTCTCCGTGATTTAGAATTAAGATTAATTCTAAATGTAGGCTCAAAGTGGAAACAGGCTTGCTGCACAAATTATGAGAGAAAAAGAACATGTTTTATTTTCACAGTGAAATTCACAAACTATCATCATTGACTTTTCTTCAGCAATGAGTGTGCTAATTACTGCTGCTGATACCTATTTGTTTATTGTCACCTTTTTCAAGATCCTCAGAGGTGTTTAATTTCATTGACTTTTTCTCTGTCCCTGATGGCTGTGATACTCCATTTACATGAGATTAATAAAATCAAGTCCCTGTTAAAATTGTAAATAATGGAAAAGGTTGAAGGTTCCAGATGAGTTTTTGAATAGGATTTAGGAACACTGGATTTGGAGAAAGATAAATGGTTTTAAAACTTGAAAGTTGTTTTCACTTTCAGTTTTCTCATCTGTAAAATCATACCACTAATATTACCTATTTCAAAGGATCATATTAAAGATTAAATGTGATAATGTATCTGAAGTGCTTAGTGTATTGTCCAGCACATAGTAACATTTCAATTGAATACTTGTTATTAATATTTCGTGCTACTAATTTTAAGGTTGTTGTTAAGATGAGCTAAATTGTTTCTAAAATTATATGTGACTGCAAAAGACTTAAAATCGGAAAAAAAAATCTTAAGAAAAAGCGGGAGTACTCAAACTATCTAATAACAAAACTAAATATAAAGCTACAGTATTCAAGAAAGTGTGGAATTGGTATAACAATAGACACATGGGCCAGGTGTGGTGGCTCATGCCTGTAATCCCAGCACTTTGGGAGGCCAAGGTGGGCAGATCACCTGAGGTAAGGAGTTCGAGATCAGCCTGGCCAACATGGTGAAACCCCATCTCTACTGAAGATACAAAAATAAGCCAGGCGTGGTGGTGCACGTCTGTAGTCCCAGCTACTTGGGAGGCTGAGGCTGGAGAATTGCTTGAGCCCAGGGCAGGGAGGTTGCTGTGAGCCAGGATCGTACCACCACACTCCAGCCTGGGCAACAGAGTGAGACTCTGTCTCAAAGAAAAAAGAAAAAACATAGACACATGGATGAATGAAGGAACAATGGAATAGGTCAAGTCATATATAACACGTTATTTGGTATTCCAAGGAGGAAATACATACTTTTTCAATGTAAAGGGCAGGAAGAATGGGATAAATATACGAAAAAAAGTATCAACTCCCTTCCTCCTACTACATGGGTAAATTATTTTAAGATGGATTGTAGACATAAACACAAGCTAAAATTATAAAGGTTCTAGAAGACTATATAGAAGAAATCTTATAAACTTGAGATAAGAAAATATTTTGAATAAGATATATGCAATCAAAAATTTTTAAAAATTAATTGGATTAGATTTAATTTAGATTTCATTAGAACTAAAAGTTTGACCTCATCCAATACAGTGTTAACATAATGAAAATAAATAACAGATTAGGAAAATAGTATTCAAAATGCACCTAGGACTTGTAACCATAATATATAAAGAACTTCAAATCAATAAGACAAAAAACCTCATTTAAAAATGGGCAAACAACTTAAACAGACACTTCAAAAAAAGAAGAGGTAAAAATGGCGGGGAAACACATGAAAATGTCCAACATCATTAGTTATCATTAAAATGTGAATTAAAATCACAAGTGATATGTTTTCCTACTCACTAGAATGGTTACAATTTAATAACTGATACCACCAAATATAAGTGAGTATGTGGCACATATATTTCTGGTTAAAATATAAATGGTTGACATACTTTGGAAAACTGTCAGTTTCTTATAAAATTATGCATAGCTACCATATGACTCAGCAGTTCTACTCCTAGAAGCTAAAGAAATGAAGTAGTATGTTCACAAAAAGTGTCTGTACAAGAGTAGTTATAGAAGCTTAATTCATTAAAGCCAATAATTAGAGACAACCAGAATATTCAATAAAGAGAAACATATTGTAATATATTCCTACAATGGAAAACTACTCAGCAACAAACTGTAATCACCTACTGATATATATATATATAACAATATGAATCAATGCCACAGGTAATGTGCTCAATGAGAAGCCAGACACACAAGAAGGGTGTCCGTGGTACCATTCCACTCATATGAAGTTCAAAATCAGTAACATAAGTCTGTGATGATAGAAATCGTAACACCATTTGCCTACAGGAGATAGGCACTCACTAGATGGCAAAATAAGGGAATTTTCTGGTGTGAGAAATATTTTTTGTGTCTTCATTGGTTTCATGGGCATGTACCTTTATCAAAACTCATAGAATTGCGCACTTAAAATTGATTATTCCACTCTAGGCACATGCTATATTGATAGGGCTTTTTAAATGCTAAGAAAGTCGGAAAGATCTTTGAATACTCAGAGCTAACTAAGTTCCCTCATTTCATAAAAATACTCAAGATCAGAGAGACAAGGCAACCTGCCCAAAGTCACCCAGCATGTAGGGCACCATGAAGATTAGAAGCCAGGTCCTCTGACTTCTTATCCAGTGTCCCCTCCAATATACTGTGCTAACACCCGCATCCAAATCCACACAGCTCCTGACAACAGATCCAATACTAGGACCTAGATATTCTCATTTAAAACCTTACATTGTCTTTAGGATTATTCAATGTGCCAAAGAATCATGGCATGAATTATCTGAGCAAGAAAACCAAAGCTATGAAGAATGATGCTAGGGAAACCAGATTTGGAATCAAGAGATGTATACTTTACTCTTGGCTCTTCTGTATCTTACTGTGCACTCTTAGGGAAATTACTTTTCCTTTCTGTGCTCAGTAGCATCACTGGCTTGAACTAGATGTTCCTCAAGAGTCTTTCGAGCTCAAATGCCCTGCAAACATCTGACGCCCTGCAAACATCTGCCCTTCCAAGTGTGCAGAGTTGTTTCCCTGCTGACCTGATATATGCAAAATCCAACATTTAAATTATCCATTCAGACTCTACTTGAGAATTCCACAGGGTGCTCCTCCAGGGCTCAGAGGATCACACCACGTGCCTCTGGAGTGAGACTGACCCTGGGTGTGGGTGTCCTCTGGTTATTGTGACACCATTTGCTCTCACTTCCTGCAGGAAACACTGCAGGTTCCTCTGCCTTCACTGGTGGACCTGTGCAGCTCCTCTAGGCAGGACATCTGAGAACCACTGAGCAGGAAAATTGGGCATTGAGGCGAGTTTCTTAAATGTTGGAAAATAGGAGTACTAATATTCAGCTTCCTCTTACTATGCAGGAGGCCCTGTGCAAAATGCTTCATATTCACTTGGCTTATTTTATCCTCGTAACACTCTATGAGGAAGCTACTATTATTCCTGTTATTTTTCAAATCAGGAAACAAACTTGGAAAAGGTATATTACATGCTTAAAGTCACACAGTTGAGGGGTGGGGGCAAGATTTAATGTAGCATTTTTACCTTCCAATCCTTGTGTTAAAATACTTCCCTAGACTTCCAGTCCAGCATGGTGATCTGCAAAGGTCCTAAGTAAATATCCAGCCAACATTATCAAGCCGCTTCTCAAATTATTGTTTGCAAAGGATGAGAGGATTAGCAAGATGATTTCTAAGGTAGCTTTAAATTTGGAGAATCTGTTCTGAGCCAGAAGACCTGGGATGGACCCCAGACCTTGCTAGACACAGCTCAGCCCCCTATGCTGAGCTGCCTCCTGGCAGAAGCTCCCCCCACCTCAACTTCCTGTCTCCTGGACCTCAGGTCTTGCCATTGCAAGACAGAGATGGATCTAGAAATACCACAAAGGTTTGGCAATGTATAACATATAATCTCTTGCTCTGGCCCTGAAATCAATTAGATTTGTATTTTAAACTCCAGAAGTGTGTGTAGACTATAGCCTTTCTCCAAAGTCAACAGAAAATACAAAAATGATTCCACGATCTGCCAACTTCTGGGCAACTCCAGGTTGGCTATTCTGCCTTCCTGAGAAGTAGCCTTGGGCCTCTCTCAATGGCAGGAACCAGAGGCAAATCCCAGATGCCAATGTCAGGGATCACCTGGCTTTTAGATGATGTGTCATATTGTGAGAGGCTATAAAGAATTAACTGAAGAGTCCAGGGCTGACCCCTAACCCTGCCTATAAGAGGTGGTAGCCCTATCTGATGAAAAAAAATAGTTAAC
>NW_012098943.1:656773-661829 GCF_000951045.1 Mandrillus leucophaeus | reverse complement strand
AAATACCACAAAGGTTTGGCAATGTATAACATATAATCTCTTGCTCTGGCCCTGAAATCAATTAGATTTGTATTTTAAACTCCAGAAGTGTGTGTAGACTATAGCCTTTCTCCAAAGTCAACAGAAAATACAAAAATGATTCCACGATCTGCCAACTTCTGGGCAACTCCAGGTTGGCTATTCTGCCTTCCTGAAAAGTAGCCTTGGGCCTCTCTCAATGGCAGGAACCAGAGGCAAATCCCAGATGCCAATGTCAGGGATCACCTGGCTTTTAGATGATGTGTCATATTGTGAGAGGCTATAAAGAATTAACTGAAGAGTCCAGGGCTGACCCCTAACCCTGCCTATAAGAGGTGGTAGCCCTATCTGATGAAAAAAAATAGTTAACGCCATCATATGAAAACATGTATGATGCATGAGGCACTGTCTGACAAACAATGTAGAGTCAAGCAGACTTGAGATTGCCATCAAACCTCTCCCCAGCCTTAAGGCACCCAGTGAGAGGCACATGATTGTACTAGAGACAGAGCATCCCAGTCCAGAAAAAGTCAAAGAAGTCATGAGGATTCTAGAAGGGGGTAATATTTAGGAAGGCATCGGGGCATGTGTCAGCAGGTAACAACAGGAATGAGGACCCAGGCTGAGGCCAATGGTGGATGGGATGGGAGGGACGGCTGGATCTAGCAGAGTTCAGAAATCAAATGGTACATCTGTTCAGTAAGAGAGATACCAGACTGCAAGCTGGGGAAATGACACTTGAGCTGAAGCCTGAAGGCTTGACATGAGTTAAAGATGGAAAGAAGTACAAGAGGGAAGTCTTTAAGGGAGAGAAACTGTAAGCTCAGAAGCCCTGCATTGGGTAGGTCATGGTACATGCAAGGGACTGAAGGAAAGTCAGGGAGGCTAAGCAACAGCTGGGGATGGAGGAGGCTACAGAGTCAAGTGCTGGACCCTGGAAAGATGTCTGCTTCATCCCAAATCAATAGGAAGCCACTTGAGGCTTTAAGCAAGGGTCACAATAAGGTGGCAGCCCTATCTGATGGAAGAAAATAATAATGAAAGCCATCATATGAAAACATCTACAATGCATGGGGCACTGTCTGAGAAACAATGTAGAGCCAAGCAGACCTGAGATTGCCATCACACAATCACAGCTGCTGACGCTCCATCCTCCCCCATCCCATTCTCTGCTGGAAGCAGTTCAGCGTAGGGGTTGAGCTATGTCTAGGAAGGCCTGGGGTCCACCCAAGGCCCAGCGTCTCAGAACAGATTCTCCAAATCTAAAAGTACCTTAGAAGTCATCTCATGAAACCTCTCATCCTTTGTAAATAATAATTTGAGAAGAGGCTTGATAAGTTGATAATGTTGGCTGGATATTTACTTAGGATCTTTGCTGATCACCACACTGGACTAGAAGTACAGGGACGTATTTAAACTCACAGATCCACTCTATGTTGTGAAATGAGACCAAAATTTGCCTTTCAAGACGAGAAATCAACAAATGCCTATTGACTGTTGAAATATGCATAAGTAGGATAAGCAACAAAAACATGGGGAGAAGTGGATACTGAGTTGATTCACGTGGCTATCTCCGTGAGATGGAATTTCAGGAGGATTTTGACTTTCCTGTGATACATTTCTATATCTTACAGATATTTTACATCAGTACATATTGCATTTTCTGAGAAGAAAATAAAGTGTGTTTTGTTTTCCTTTTTAAAAGCAAAATCTCTGCAGATGATGCCTTCTCAGACAATAGGAATAAATTGCAAAGGAAATTGCCCTAATGTGACCCAGACTGGAACTGGGCATGCTTTAAACATAAATAGAAAGGCCTTTTGATGATGTCATTTTAAAAGTGTCCTTGACATTCGTGAAGGTTTTAGCGGGCCCAAAGAAAAGAGAAAAATAGGATCGTGTCGCTGAAAGGGACCTTACAGTTCAAACAATCCAACATGCGTATTTTACCACTGCAGGAAACGAAGTCCTGAGAAATAGATACTTCAAAAAGAAATTCACTCAGCAATCAATAGCATTTCCAAGCACCAATAGAAACTAATTAGACATTTACATTTGAAGAAGGCTTCAGTCAGTAACAGCAACAAAACATAGGCTAAGAATAAATCTAACCAAATACATGCAAGTTCATCACAAAAATATAAGAAAACTATTTAAAATATAAAATACCAGCACTTTGGGAGGCCGAGGTGGGCAGATCACAAGGTCAGGAGTTCAAGACCAGCCTAGCCAATGTGGTGAAACCCTATCTCTACTAAAAATACAAAAATTAGCTGGGCGTGGTGCTGTGTACCTGTAATCCCAGCTACTTAGGAGGCTGAGGCAGGAGGATTACTTGAACCTGGGAGGTGGAGGTTGCAGTGAGCCGAGATTGCACCACTGCCCTCCAGCCTGGGCGATAGAGCAAGACTCTGTCTCTGTCTCTCTCTGTCTCTGTCTCTCTCTCTCTCTCTGTCTGTCTATGTATATACACATGTATATGACATATACACACATACATATACAGACACAAATGGAGATATATATGTATGTATATATACACATATACACATATACACATGATCAATAATAGGAAGATTTATCATCAGGACCTGCAAAATTGTCTAACATATATAGTAGGTTCTCCCTATATCTTAGTTAGATTGAATCCATTGGAAATATGTCAGTTCTTCGCATACATTAAGCATACAGTCATTGCCATTCCAATAGTAATCCCCACAAGTTTAGTTAGTTAGGTTGGTTGTTCTTCTAAAATCAATTTTATTAAGATTAACTTACATTAAATAAAATTTACCCATTTTCAAGTGTACAGTAGGATGAGTTTTGACAAACATCCAGGTCAGTGTAACCACCACCCCAAGCAAGACTTCCATTACCCTTGAAAAGCCCTGCAGGGCTTTTTAGGAACTTGGCAAAACTGATCTTAAAATACACACGGTAGAGCAAAAAGTTAAGAATAGCTGAGACAATTTTGAGGAACAAGTTGGAGGATTTTATCTAACAGCTATAAAGATTAATTTTAAAGCCATAGTAACTAAGACATAAACAAATAGTCCAAAGACACAGCTTTTTCAGAAATAGACACGCTCAGATATAAGCACTATATATACACACCAAACTAAATCTACCAAACATGGCATTTCAAGTCAGTGATGCTGGAACACAGCCATGTCGATACATGTACAGATTGTCCATGTCTGCTTCCATGCCGTAACAGCGGACTTCAGCAGGGACCATATGGCCTGCAAAGCCTGGAGTGTTTACTGTCTGACCCTTTCCTGAAAGCACTGCTCTGCTCAAGACATTTGCTGAATTCTGAAGCTGTATGAGCTGGAAAGCTCAAATGCTAAATTAGTTGCATCCTACTTCCCCATAAACAGAGAAACTTAAAAAGCTCTGACTTTGTACCGTGCCCCACCCGCCACCCCTGGCTCCATGTTTTGCAGTATTGTGTTTAGGAATTTCAGTTCGACATTTATATGAAACTCTGGCTGTTCATTCTATCCTGCATTTCCATATTGTCATGTGGGATCATCTTCTTTTGCCCAAAGAGCCTTCTTTGGTGCTTAGTGCAGGTATACTGATAGTAAGTTAGCTCTTAATTTTACCAAAGGTATTTTTATTTTGCTTTCATCTTTGAAGTTACTTTTGCTGGACTTGGAATTATAGGACAGTAGTTGTTTCCTTTTACCATTTTAATGGTTACTCCACACATCCTTGACTTACTACAAATCTAATACAAACTATTCCTTTTACCAGTTCCTTCATAGTGCTAGGACCTTGCGATACTCAAATTAAACAACTTAATAGAGGGACAAAGGGAATAATCTAAAGGATTGTTAATCTAAAGAAAGGCCAAGAGAAGAAGAGAAATAGGAATATAAAATAAATAGATTGATCAAATAGAAAGCAAATACTAAGAAGGTTGATTGAACTTCAAGTATATTTGTGCTTATTGTAATTACAAATGTATTAAATATTTCAATTAAAACCCTGAGACCATCAGATTAGATATAAAAGCAATTTGAACAACATTTTGTGCTTACAAGAGTCATGTAATTATTATAAAGACACAGAAATATACAAAATACAAGAATGGAACATGTGTACCACGTCCATATTAACCAAAAGAAAACTGGTTTAGCTACATATACTACTCATCAGGTGGAGTTTAAGGCAAAATAACACTACTAAAGAAAAGTAACATTTACATAATGAAAAAGGGGTCAAATTATCAGGAAGAAATAAGAATTCTGAATCTGTATATAGCTTCAAGACAGACACAGCAAAACTGACAGAGCCAAAAGAAGAAATAGAGAAATTCACGATGATAGGAATATTTCGCACTTCTCACAACAGCAGATAGATCAAACAGGAAAAATGTACATAAAGAAAATCAAAATAAAATGACAAACTTAAATTAATTGACACATTGAACACTGTGCCCAGCATGGACCATATTATTGGGCAAGTGTACATGAACATGTCCCCAAATTGACCATATAATGGATTGCAAAGTCAACCTCAATAAAGTTCAAGGAATTATAACCATTCACATTGTATTCTCAGATCACAGTAAAATTAAGATAGAAATACTGACAGAATTTTAAAATCACCAACTACTTGTGAATTAAGCAATACACTTTTAAATAATCTATGAGTCACAGAAAAAACCATCACAGCAAATAATGGAAACTTTTTGAACTGAACATTAAAGATAAGAGGTTTTGCATAACAAAATTTTTGCAGTGCAACTAAAGCAGTCCCTAGAGAGTAATATATTGCTTCAAATGCATAGATTAGAAAGGGAGAAAGCTTAAAAAAATAATTTATCTAATTCTTCTCGGGAAAAAAAAAAAAGAAAAGAAAAGAAAACAAAGATTGAAAAAGGGAAAACAAAAGGAAGCATAGGCCAGGCCTGGTAACTCATGCCTGTAATCCCAGCACTTTGTGAGGCTGAGATGGGTGGATGACTTGAGGTCAGGAGTTCAAGACCAGCCTAGCCAACATAGTGAAACACTGTCTCTACTAAAAAAAA
>NW_012098943.1:643492-656408 GCF_000951045.1 Mandrillus leucophaeus | reverse complement strand
ACATCGAGAACCAAAAGGGAGGCAGTAAGTACAGGTCCTCACACATCATTGATGGCAGTATGAATTGGGACATTAAAGGGCAATTTGGTCATATAGATGAAATGTGAAGATCATGTAATTCCATGTGGAAGTACATTGCTTGAGGTAATGGTTCTGAAACCTGAATGCACATTAGAATTGGCAGGCAACAGATGTTAATGACCCTGTCTGACAGCTTTGAAGAGAGCAGTGGATCTCCCAGCACAGAGGCTGAGATCTGAGAACAGACAGACTGCCTGCTCAAGTGGGTCCCTGACCCCTGAGTAGCCTAACTGGGAGACATCCCCCACTAGGTGCAGACCAACACCTCACACCTCACACCTCACACGGCAGGGTACACCCCTGAGACAAAGCTTCCAGAGCAAGAATCAGACAGCAGCACTCGCTGTTCAGCAATATTCTATCTTCTGCAGCCACTGCTGCTGATACCCAGATAAACAAGGTCTGGAGTGGACCTCAAGCAATCTCCAACAGACCTACAGCTAAGGGTCCTGACTGTTAGAAGGAAAACTAACAAACAGAATTGCCAGGCAAGCTAGAAATCAAACCAAACCAAACCAAACAAAAAACAGATTAATGAAATTAGACTGCCCAGGTGTGGTGCCTGCAGGTATGTTCATTTTTAAATTCTTCCTTAATGTACAGCTCTGTTGAGAAACATGGCACAGTGGAAACACTTACAAATGTTTATAGGGTGACGAGAATGTTCTTTGTACCACCTGTAAGAGAAAAAAAATGAAAATGATGTAAATGTCTACCAATAAAACATTCAACATTGGAATACTATACAATGTTTTAAAATGCATGACATATGCCTAAAAGCATTGACATGGTTGACTCTCACATAGAATGAACAGTTTGCATTAAGAAAATTATAGTATAATATCAATTTTATAGAGTTTGCAAAAATGTAAAAATCTACATATTTAGAGTCAGTGGAGCATAGTAGTTAAGAACTCAGGATCAATTTCAGATATCAGCTTCCCTGCCAACAAGTGAGATAGATGGTGGTGGTTATGTAATTTCTGTGTACCTCATCTTCTCCCTTTACCCAGTAAGGATTCTATGATCACTCACCTCAAACGGTTGCAGGGATTGAATGAGCCGATCAACATTTGTGAAGTGTCCAGCACATCTCAAGAGACTCACGGTTGTCTGTTGTTACTGTTGTTACAATGCAGAGGCTTCCACTCTATCTACAACATTTCATTTCTTTAAAGTCCTTTGTAGCTAATATGGCAAGATATTCCAGTTTAACAGAACTGGCTTGTGAGTACACATCTGTTTCTTAATGTTGCTTTCTGTTCTTTCCTGCACCTTTAAAATACATCACAAATAAAGCAATATGAGGCTCAGAGACCATGTTCACAAGTCAGGTCCCCTGTGTGGACTCATTGCTCGAGTTCCCTCCCTGTTGACTGGCCAAGATAATTGTCAACACCAAGAATTCTGAATCTACATAAAGCAGTGTCCTAAATTCCAAAAGTCATCTTGCCCCAAATATCCTGCCCCTAATTTATCAAATTTGATAGTGAGAAATTAAACTCGTAATGTGCGTTGGAATCATTTCTATTCCAACCACTGAAACATTGCCTGCCGAAGTCATCGTTTCAAAAGCCCTTTGTGAGTCTATAATTACTTTCTTGTTGTGCTGGGTTATGTTTTTACTTTGCTCGCTTCTCCTCTGTTGACTTATGACTTAGAAAGCTAAATGGTAAAAAATCAACAACAAGAGACGTTCCGTTGGTTTTCCACCCCACTCAGAATAAAATGCAGAACCAACCTCCTCAATGCTGTGTGTAATAGCTCACTTCCAAATGCACTGCTTCCCACGTACTTTACCACCTGCCCCTTCTCTCCCTTTCTCTGGCCACACTCACAACAGCTGTTTTGTCTGTTCCTTTTCAGACCTGCCAAGCCTCCCTTCATCTCAGAGCCCTGGTGCTTGCTCTGCCAGGCATCTGTCTTCTGCAGATCGCCTGAGCATGGCTCCTTCCCTCCCTCCAGGTCTCTACTTAGAAAGAGATCCTCCCCGACCAACTTGTCTAAAATAGTCATTTGCACCATTACTCTCTACCGGCCCTGGTGTACTTTTCCTCACAGCTCTTACCCAAGCCAGCCCCCAACAGGCACTAGACCCAGAGCAAGGCTGCAAAGGAGGACCCCTGAGTCTAAGTATTTACAAATTACAAGCCACGTTACAAGTTACTTGCCCAAGTTGTTAGTGAGATGTTTTCTACTCTCCTACACTCACAAATATGCAGTCATAACCACCTACCAGGCTCCATTTGAATTTAGAATTTTCAGGTTCCTCAGTTGCCTATCAGAAAGCAGGGAGAGTAGGGCTCTGGCCTCTGGACTCTCTGTCTCACCCCACTCTTTTCCACCACAGCCCCCTTCCTTTCCAGGAATGGCCTCACACATGGTCGACCTGGCTCACCTGTCCAGAGGGTCCAAGCTCCATGTACTCTCTCCAGCTAGTCAGTACCTCTTAGACAGAAGCGTGTGGCAACCAGGATAAATAGGCCCTACCACTGAAATTCAACTGCCAAAAACAGATGTCTTTGCTAATACAAATTCACAAGGAAGGAGCTCTGATCTTGGTTTGACACAGCCTTTCAAGTTATTGGCTGTTCCTCAGACACTACTACCTAACAAATGACTCAGTGCCACTCCATACTCAGGGTTGTGGGCAGAGACAACTACCCTAAATCAATGGCGGATTGGATAAAGAAAAAGTGGTATATAGGCACACTGGAATACTATTCAGCCTTAAAAAAGAATGAAGTCATGTCTTTTACAGCAGCACGGATGGAACTGAAAACCATTATCTGGTTTTTTGTTTGTTTGTTTGTTTGTTTGTTTTTTGAGACAGTCTCCTTCTGTCACCGAGGCTGCATGAGGCTGGAGCGTAGTGGCACGATTTTGGCTCATGGCAACCTCCCCCTACCAATTCCTCGATTCCATGAGGTTCAAGGAATTCTCATGCTTCAGTCTCCCTAGTAGCTGGGATTACAGGCATCTGCCACCCCACCCGGCTAATTTTTGTATTTTTAGTAGAGATGGGGTTTTACCATGTTGGCCAGGCTGGTCTCGAACTCCTGACCTCAAGTGATCCACCTGCCTTGGCCTCCCAAAGTGCTGAGATTACAGGCATGAACCACTGCACTCGGCCTGGAGTCTATTATCTTAAGTAAGACAACTTAGACACAGAAAGACAAAGGCTACATGTTCTCACTTATGAGGCAGAGCTAAGCAGTGTGTGCACTTGGACGTAGAGTGGAATGATAGATGATGGAGACTTGGAAGGGTGAAGAAGAAGGAGAAGGTAGATGATGAGAAATTACTTAATGGGTACAATGTATATTATCTGGTTGGTGGTTACACTAGAAGCCCTGACTTTACCACTACACAATATATCCATGTAACAAAATTACATTTGTGCCTCATACATTTATACAAACAAAGCTGTTAGAAAGAAGTTGAGCACTACAGGCAGATTGGGATCCGCCTGATACAAACCTGCAGCTCAAGGGCTTGAAGGAGCTAGCTCAAGTCGTTCTGTCATGACGGACAGTGTCAGGTCCCATGCCCAGTGTGGCAGAGGAGTTCACAACGTGGGCACTGCAGTCATCTGGCGCATGTTTAAATCCTGACTGTCCCTTACTAGCCTGATGACTTTGAACAAGTTATGTAACCACCCTCTGCCTGCTCCAGAGGGTGTTTGAGGTGATAGCTTGGGTTAGTACAAGTGATTAGAACAGGGCCCAGCAGTTATTAAATCACTGAGAGGTGTTAGGTAGCAGCAGTGGTAGTAGCCGTGAAAAAACTCGCTCTTCCCTGCCACTGAATCCTGGTGGCTTATAATAAAATGAGGGACTAATTTACAAATTAAATACCTCCTTGGAAATAAGTTCTGAATTGTAGACTTTATATTTCATAAGATTTCAGAGAAAGAAAAGGAGAGTAGGTACTGGAGTCAGAAAAGCTTCTTGGGGAGGTGGGACCAACAGGAGTTCTGCAAATGGGACCCTTTGGCTGGAGAAGAGCTTCCAAAGCTGTCCCTGCCAGGGCTGTTTCATTGGAGTAAGGGTTTTGACCAAAGGGCAATATTTTGAAGGACACAATGCATCTGGGTGTTGGAGCACCAGTTTGAAGACCAGTCATATCCTATTATAGTTGTAATTTACGATACGCTTTCTCCCTGGAGTGGTACAGGGCAGGTCTTCTAGGTCATTCTATTTCCTGTCCCTTGACAAGACTTTCTTTCTCTGTAAGACAGTCCCTCTTTCAAGGGGTCATCTGTGGTCTTGCAAGTGAGCTTGATAGAAACCCTGCCTGGAATGTTAACCAAAGTGTGTCCACAGAGCAACTCAGCTCTCTTGTCTAATTGCAGTTTTCTAGCACTATGCGGACCGGCAATGGTCTCTGCACAGACACCATACTGATTTCAGCCCATCCCTGAAGCCTTGCCTTCCTCGTGCCCACATTATGTTCTCCGCTAATTAAGCCCTGGTGTCTTTGGAGTCAAGCTGGATTCAGGAGGATCTCTCTGCTCCTCAACTTCTCCTCCCCTCATTTACTAAAGGTTGACCTAAAGAGCAAGCCCAGGACTTATGTTTGGAAAGAGGATGTTTCCATGGTGAAATTAACATGGTGAATTTCCTATCTCAAAATTGAACCTGGGAATAAGGTTGGTTTGCAAGAAATCGAGTGTTCAATTAATACTATATTAATAATGTATATTATTAGTATATAATATACATTATGGATTAGGCATAATATAATACATCATATATATATATATATATAATCCTATTGTTGCAACATATAGCTTTTGCTTTAAAAGCATTCAGCACGATACAATAGCTCTCTCCCAACTGATAATCATTTCCATTTGAAAGTGCTTCAGACCCTCAAAGGAAATTCCCTCCCTCTCTTCTCATCCCCTACTCCATGTTCTGATCTTCTGTACTTGGTCTACCTGGTAAATGCTGGTGATTACTTTGCTTTTGTTCTTTGTCAGCACTTTTTTCTCCTCCTCACACTCTCCAGGGCTTAATCATGGTGCCTATCTAGAGTTTCAAGAGCTACCTCTCAGCCAGTGCTTCCTAATTCCAGCAATACTGACACTTGGGGCTGAGTAAGTCTTTCTTGTGGGGGCAGTGCCTTGTGCATTGCAGGATGTTTAGCCACATTCCTAGCCTCTACCTTCTAGATGCCAGTCGTGTAGTAGCCCCCAAGAGTTGCGACAACCCCCAGTGTCTCCAGACATTATCAAATGTCCTCTAAGGGGCAAACTTCAGCACCACTGATCAAAAATGATGTTTTTCCAGTCTGCACTTGCAGCTCTGAAATGAAGAAGCTATAATCGGCAACTGCCTGTTCATCTCCACATGGAGCTTCCATACGTCCTCCTGCAACTGGTCTGGACCACAACATCCTCTTCCTGATGCTTTTCCTCTTTCTGAACCACTGGCCTCATTGCCCCCCAGTCCTTCCTTCTTCTCGCTGATCATTCAGCCTGCTTCAGCATTTCTTGTGTGCAGCCTTGCCTCTTCATTTCTACCACTATTGTTCTGGGCTAGTGCCTCACTTCCTTTTGTCTCAATTACAGACTCCCATCTTCTCTCTCTCTGCCCTGGGCAAGAGCTTTAACTCCAGCTTCCACAGGGCAGCTGGCTTGGCCTATTGCAAATGCAGATCATATCAGATCACCTATCACCCCACAATTTCAAAAGGGATCAGTAGCTCACTTTCTCCTGCACCATAAAGTCAAAGCTCTGAAACTTGGCCCTCAAAGCTGTCACCTGCTTTTCTTCGCAGGGTCCCTTACTGATATGTTTAGGCTTTGTGTCTCTGCTCAAATCTCATCTTGAATTATAATCCCCCAATCCCCATGTGTCAAGGGAGAGAACAGGTGGAGGTCATTGGATCACGGGGCAGTTTCCCCCATGCTGTTCTCATGATAGTGAGTGAGCTCTCATGGGATCTGATGGTTTTACAAGTAGCTCTTCCCCCTTCACTTGGGACTTCTCCTTCCTGTAGCCTTGTGAAGAAGGTGCCTTGCTTCCCTTTCACTTTCCACCGTGATTGTAAGTTTCCTGAGGTCTCCCCAGCCATGCTGAACTGTGAGTCAGTTCAACCTCTTGCCTTTATAAATCACCAAGTCTCAGGCAGTTCTTTATAGCAGTGTGAAAACAGACTAATACTCTTCCCAGTTCTTCGGCTCTATTAAAACCAAGATGTTTGCAGTTCACCTGTAAGCCAGTGACAACTGAAATGAGTGACTGAGGCATGCACCAGCTCTAGGATGCATCTCACAAAAATACGAGCCACAGACACATCTGTGACTGTTTTTCTGAAGAGTTTCTCAGGAGGTTTGGTATTTATACATTTCCTTTAAGGGAGGGAAGACATTTAGGAAGAGGAGCTGGTAGGCAGTTAGGCAAATGGTAACAATCCTCTGAGATTTTAATTAGTGCCCAGTAAATCTACATTTTATATAAGATAAGGTGAAGATAAGGACACTGAAAAGAAAAAGGGAATAAAGTAAAAGTCAATTATGCAGATGTCTCTGGGTAGGTGGAAGAAGGGGTCTTATCTTTGTTCTGTACCTGGGAAGATAAGCTTGTAATGGATATTATCAGTGTGGAATCCAGTAGACTTGAGTTTTAGGAACTAGATGTAGATTGTAAACCTAAAGCTAAATTGGCATGTCCTTATGTATGGGAGACCTGCAAAGAATTTACTTAGGAATTATCTGCAAGGCCTTATTACCTTTCCATGGGGATCCAGCTGGTGAATGATGTTATAACAGCTTCCTTTGGAAGAAGGTGTGGCAGTGACTCAGTCTCTGGGCTTAACATTCCCTTTTGCATAAGAAGTTTGGGGGTCCTGATAGTTTTACTTTCCTTTACACCAAGGTTTTAGGTCACAGGCTTTAGTTCTTGACCTTTCCTCTGCTGGGAATGTCCTTTCCTCCCTTCAATATCCAGCTTGCTTCTAGAACTTTTCTAAGTCAGCACACAACCTCTGTCTCAGGAAGCCTTGCCCAAGCCCTCAGCCAGGTCTCTCTCTTTCCTCTAGGTTCCCATGGCATCTTGTAAGCACCTCCAGCTGACACTTGCCAGAGTGCCACCTTCCTCAAGAGACTGTGACTTTGCACTTCTCAGTATGCCCAGCAGACAAGCAGTGCCTGACTCCCGCAAGACCTGTCTGCCACACCCATCTTCAGCCTCTGGCTAATTATTTCTCATCTTCTCAGACTCAGTTTGGGTATCTTCTGCTTTCAGAATCCCTTCTGATCTCAAGTCCTCCCTCCCTACTCTGTGGCTGGGTGACCTTCCTCTCTGCCTTGCAAAGCACCCTCTCTGAAGAACTGACACGAAGTCCACCACATGTCTACACAACGGCCTTTTCCTTTTGCCTCCACAATGCTACTTAGGCTCCAGGAAGTCCTAGTCCATCATGGGTAGAATTCTGTACCCCTAGAAGATATACTGTAGTTCTAACCCCCAGTGTTGTGATGTGACTTTACTCGGAATTAGGGTTTCTGAAGATATAATCAGGTAAAGATGAAGTCATCAGAATGGGTCTTAATCCAACATGACTCAAATCCTTATAGAAAGAGGAAAAGAGATACAGACAGAAACAGGGAGAATGTCATGTGGTGACAGAGGCAGAGACCAGAGTGACGCAACTACAAGCCAAGGAAGGCCACGTACTGCCGGCACCCACCAGGAGCCACGAGAGGATTGGAACCCTTTCCTTCAGAGCCTTCCAGAAGAAACCAACTTGCTGACACCTAGGTTTTGCACTTCTAGCCTCCAGAACTATAAGACAATAAATTTGTGGCTCACACCTGTAATCGTGGTGGCTCACGCCTGTAATCCCAGCACTTTGGGAGGCCGAGGTGGGAGGATCACCTGAGGTCGGGAGTTCAAGACCAGCCTGACCAACAGAGTGAAAACCCATCTTTACTAAAAATACAAAATTAGCTGGGAGTGGTGGTGCATGCCTGTAATCCTAGCTACTCAGAAGGCTGAGGCAGGAGAATCGCTTGAATCCAGGAGATGGAGGTTGCAGTGAGCTGAGACCACACCATTGCACTCCAGCCTGGGCAACAAGAGCAAAACTTACCTCAAAAACAATAATAATAGTAATAATAACAATAATAATAATAATAATAATAAATATCTACTACTTTAAGCCACCCAGTTGTTGTACTTTGTTATGCAGCCCGAGGAGACTAACGCAGGGTCAGCGTGCTTTTCAGCTTCCACACCACATGGTACAGCAGTAACATACAGGGACTTTACTGTTGACTTTGCATCCAGCTTGTCTGGAGGGGCCTCTGTGCATGTCTGTCTTCCTCGTTTTTGTGACTATTTAAACTATGTGTTAAGTTGTTCCTCCTGGATGCAAACTTCTACCATGCTGTTGGATCAATTGATGTAAACTTCTCACCCACCCTGAGTTTGGCCTAAAAAACCAGAAGCAGAAGCTTCTGGAAGAACACAGCAGCTCACCCCAGTGAGGACAAAACTGCCCAGAATTGTCCCCAGGGTGCCTACTTCATTAATCCCAACTGTCTATGCAGTCATCATTCTGAGAATAGATATTCTTTGACATCATTAATTCTTGAGATATGTCTCTTGCATCAACATTTGTTCATTAATCCATTCAACAAATATTTATCAAAGAAATGTTGTATTCTAGACATTGTTCTAACTACTGTAACTGCTGGGGACATAGGAGCAAACTAAATAGACAAAAGGCCAGCCCTCATAGAACTTACATTCTGGAAGGGGAAAAAAAAAGAAAAAGAAAACATGTTTTTTCTCAAATTTATTCTAAGAAAATAAGATGTTGTTCTATTTCTTTTTTGAAAAGAGAGACGTGCAGTGAAGACAGGAGGTTGTTCTTTTTTTTTTTAATAGAGACGGGGTTTCACCGTGTTAACCAGGATAATTTCGATCTTCTGACCTCGTGATCCGCCCGTCTCGGCCTCCCAAAGTGCTGGGATTACAGGCTTGAGCCACCGCGCCCGGCCGACAGGAGGTTTTTTTTAAGACGGAGTCTTGCGCTGTCACCCAGGCTGGAGTGCAGTGGCACGATCTCGGTTCACTGCAAGCTCCGCCTCTCGGGTCACGCCATTCTCCTGCCTCAGCCTCCCAAGTAGTTGGGACTACAGGTGCCCGCCACCATGCCTGGCTAATTTTTTGTATTTTTAGTAGAGATGGGGTTTCACCATGTTAGCCAGGATGGTCTCAATCTCCTGACCTTGTGATCTGCCCGTCTCGGCCTCCCAAAGTGCTGGGATTATAGGAGTGAGCCACTGTGTCCGGCCAGGAGATTTCTTTTTAAATCTCCTCACTAAGGAGCTGTTATTATTTTGAGGGTTTTTGTTGTTGTTGTTGTTATTTTTTATTGATCTGATATATTGGGCATCTTTTTCATCATGGTTTTGTTACTTCTCCTCTCATGTGGAACTAGAAACACATTTGCTACTTTCTCCAAAAATCTGGTTTTTATGATACTCAGGCACAAGATGTTTTGGGGATCTTTGCCCTCCCCACTTTACAGTAAATCTCTGCTGATGCTTTTCAGAGACCCTATTGGAGACAGGGAAGCGTGCCCTGGAGAGGAGCTGAGACCACATGTGACTCGGGCAGGCTGACCTGGAGGTGGCAGAAAATGGTGAAGTGGCTCCACAAGCCAATACTCAGGATTTATAATACCAGAACCTGTGTCCACATCCCAGCTCTGCCACTTAACATGCATGAGGCCTTTGGTAAATCCCTTCAGCTCTTTGATAAAAGTTTGCTCACCTGAAGTGGAGAAACAAGATGGCCCTGTTTGCATCTCAGAGTTCTGATAGACTTTGAATAACCTGGTATATGAAAATAACTTAAGACTGGGCATGATGGCTCATGCCCGTAATCCCAGCACTTTGGGAGGCCGAGGCAGCTGGATCACCTGAGGTTAGGAGTTCGAGACCAGCCTGGCCAACATGGTGAAACCCCATCTCTACTAAAAATACAAAAATTAGCTGGGCGTGGTGGCACGCCCCTGTAGTCACAGCTACTTAGGAGGCTGAGGCAGGAGAATTGCTTGAACCTGGGAGGCAGAGTTTGCAGTGGGCCAAGATTATGCCACTCCACTCCAGCCTGGGCAATAGAATGAGACTTCATCTCAGAAAATTAAATTAAATTAAATTTAAAAATAAAATGGAGAACTAACTAAAGGCAATGGTATCATCATTATTAAATATGAGAAGGAGGGTGACATGTTCTTGAGAAAGCATAGGATTTTGTACATATATTCTATCTTGTGATTATTATTACTCTCAAATGATTGGCTTCCCTTTCCCAGGGACACAATGGCACTGGGTGGGCAATGAGAGTTTGGACTCTTGAAGAAAAGAATGAAAGTTGATTCAAGGACCCTACAACCTTTGAGATCCAACAGCGAGAGACTTCCAGGATAACCATGTTTCTAGATTATACCTAACCCTGCTCACCCCCCTTATCTTTTTCTCCCTTTTCTTTTTATTTCTTTCTCTTTTATTCTTTTGTCTCCATCCCCCTTATCCTTCTTCTCTTGGCAGAGTGGAGGTGCACAGCTCAGGTCTCCCTTGGAGAAGGACCTTGCCCGTCAGCCTGGAGGGGTGTGGTTGGCTGACAGTATCCATCCTCCGGGCTCCTCTGTACATCTGAGCTGACAGCCCAACCCAGTGGCTGAGCCAGCAGGGCCAGCGGTCTAGCCATTTGCACCCGATGTGGGGCTCCTCTTCCAGATAATCTTTGCTTCAGACTTCTCTTGGAATTGATTGAGATACTGTTAGATCTGCCTTGAAGATGGAGGTGTTCTCAAGTCAGCTTCTTCCTTGATGTCCTCTCAGAGGTGCCAGATCTGCACTGGAGTGCAGCTGAAAATTTTCCTTGTTTCTTGGGTTTTCTGACCACTAACTCCATCTCAGTCTCTGCTTGCTGACCTCACCCATTTTCCTTCCCTACCTTTTTTTGCTTCCTTCTCCTTTTATTGCACATAAACTCTGGTGCCCAACACAGGTGTGGGGCATGCAAGAAAATGCAGCCCCTCTCCTAAAGGATCTCGTCTTCGCTCAGGGTAGATAAGACACGTGTGTCCATATAAACCCCAAAGGCCTTTCCTCTGCAGACACAGATTTACCAGCTCTGGAGTGAACCTAGGAATTTGTGTCGTAAACACATTCCCTAAGGAATTGTTATAAATAGGCAATTTGGAAAATAGTTTGTAAGAGGAGGTAGGTGACTGCTGTCTGTGGCCAATCTGGCCCTCTGCCTGTCTGTGTAAACCAAGTTTGAAACACAGCGACACCCATTCATTGATGGGTTGGCCATGACTGCTGTCGTGCCATAATGGCAGAGTTGAGGAATTGCGGTGGAGACCGTATGGCCACAAAGCCTACAATATTTCCTATTTGGCTTTTGGATAAAATGTTTGCTGACCTCTGCTCTAAGGCAGTAGTTTTCAACCTGGGCAATAGAATCACCTTCACCTAGGGGAAATATTTAAGCTTCCCATGACTAGAATGGACCCCAGGCAATTAAATCAGAATCTTGGTAGCTGGGACCCAGGCATCAACCCCGAACACAGCATGTTTGAGATCTCAGGTTAATACAGCACGCAGTCAAGTGTGAGAACTGGGAAACTGAATATATGAATGGACAGTGGCCAGTCCCCGCACAACAGAACTCTGACTGGCAGCCTCTGCAGCAACCTCCCTGGGAAGCCAAGCCATAGCCTCTGAAGCAACCATACCTAAACTGTCAGGACCACCAGATCCCCTCATTTTTGCCCCCATTTCCAACTCAGGACTGACCAGAGAAAGCCAAATATGCTCACCAAACCAGTCACACAGGATGCCCCACTCCTGCTCAGCAACCTCCCTCTCCCTCACACCCACAGCCTCCAGCAGGAACCCACCTGCAGCCTTCTCCTTTTCCCACGACCAAGGGTTCCCACTCCCTTGCCTGCCAAATGCAAGTGATGGTGGCCGCCTCTCTCACTCTCGCAGGCTTTGGATATATGGCCTCTGCTTGCTCTCCTCTGGGTGGTCTTCACGTGTTTCTGCAGTGCTGCTGTTCCAAGGGTATCCCTTCGGCCTGCAGTGCAGGGACCATGCATGCTGGAGAAGTCTTTGCTTCTAGAGAGTGAAGAGGCTCCAGGATTCAGATTAAGGAAGGCTGGGACCACTGCTGAGGGACAAACTCAGGAGGGAAGTTTAAGACTTAAAGAGAAGGTGCAAGGTGTCCTTCCCCCTTTGTCTGGCCCGGAATTTCAGAGTGTCAGGAAACAAGCTTAAGAATATTCCTTCAAGGCCAGGTGCAGTGGCTCACGCCTGTAGTCCCAGCACAGCACCTTGGGAGGCTGAGGCAGGTGGATCACTTGAGGTCAGAAGTTCAAACCAGCCTGGCCAACATAGTGAAACCCCGTCTCTACTAAAAATCCAAAAAAATATTAGCCAAGCATAGTGGCATGTGCCTGTGGTCCCGGCTACTTGGGAGGCTGAGGCATGAGAATCACTTGAACCTGGAAGGCGGAGGTTGCAGTGCAGTGAGCCAAGATAGCACCACTGCAACTCCAGCCTGGGTGTCAGAGCAAGACTCTGTCTCAAAAAAAATAAAATAAAATAAAATAAAATTTCTTCTACTGCGGTCAGGGAGGACTAATGACCTGGGCCAGCACTGTGAAGAAAGCCCACCGTGTTCTGCATCTTAATCCCTGTGCAGAAGCAGAGTGGTGTGGGCAGAAGAGAGAGCAGCACCTCCAGGCTGCGCATCCCTCACAGGAGGATCCGCACCTCCAGGCTGGGCATCCCGCACAGGAG
>NW_012098943.1:633815-635947 GCF_000951045.1 Mandrillus leucophaeus | reverse complement strand
GATAGATAGATAGATAGATAGATAGATAGATAGATAGATAGATCGATAATCAGACTACAGCTTAAGTTCCACTTGTCAATTCTCTCTTCTGAGCACTTACCTGTATTATCTCATTTAATCATTTGAGATGTGTATTGTTATCCCTGTTTTAAAAACAAGGAGAATCTGGGCCCAGAAAAATTATAGAAGTTGCCCAAGATTACCCACTAGGAAGTGGTAGACCCAGGCATCGAATCCAGGCAGACATCTGAAGGCTTTATCTTAGGAAGAATTATTTAGTGATGGCATCTAGGGTGGACTGGTAGTGAGTAACCTAGAGATGGGGAGATGAGAGGGAGTGAAGGGACTGAAGAAAGAGGTAAAGGCCAGAATTTGAAGTGGTCACAAGAGCAAAGTATACTCAAGAACAGGCAGCCTGGGGTGTTTGAGTGTTTATTCGGCCTCACTAAGTGTTGTTAAAAAATTGTAGTGGAATAAATAAAATATTTAGAAAAGCATCGAGGTGAGAAACAATCCATACAGCATGATTTATTTTGTAAGGAAAGCTGAGCATATATAAATATGCAACCACATAGTTGCTTATATAGAGAGAATACTCCTGAAAAGATACAAGAACTGGCTAGGTGTGGTGGCTCACACCTGTAATCCCAGCACTTTGGGAGACCAAGGTGGGTGAATCACCTGAGGTCAGGAATTCAAGACCAGCCTGGCCAACACGGAGAAACACTGTCTCAACTAAAAACACAAAAATTAGCCAGGCATGATGGCGTGTGCCTGTAGACCCAGCTACTCAGGAGGCTGAGGCAGGAAAATCCCTTGAACGCGGGAGGTGGAGGTTGTAGTGAGCCAAGATCACACCATTGCACTTCAGCCTGGGCTACAAGAGCAAAACTCTATCTCAAAAAAGATAAAAAAGAAAAGATACAAGGAACTGAAGAGAGGAACTGGGATTAGGAATCAGAAGGAGGAAATCTCACTTTGTACTACATCAACTCTTATGTTTTTGATATTTTAGAATCATGAATATAGGCAGTGTGCAGTGGCTAACGCCTGTAATCCCAGCACTTTGGAAGGCCAAGATGGGTAGGTCACAAAGTCAGGAGATCAAGACCAGCCTGGCCAACATGATGAAATCCCATCTCTACTAAAAATACAAAACTTAGCTGGGCGTTGTGGCACATGGTGTAATCCCAGCTACTCGGGAGGCTGAGGCAGGAGAATCGCTTGAATCAGGGAGTTGGAGGTTGCAGTGAGCTGAGATCACGCCACTGCACTCCAGCCTGGCAATAGAGCGAGACTCTGTCTAAAAAAAAAAAAAGAAGGGTATATATCAATATTTTAACTTATAAAAATTTAAATAGAAATTTTATAGAAAATTTAGATATAAACTCATGTGTCCATCAGACAGCTTTACCAAACATCTGTATTTGTGGGTATATACATTGTTTCACACGTTAAAAAATGAAACAGAACAGAACCTTCCTTTGTATCTTCTCCATATTCTGATTTTATACCCTCCCTGTCTATCAGTAAGTCACTATCCTATATTTGATACTTTTCATACCCATGTATTTTTCATACTAAGTCTTTCTATATTATAGCTATGACTATATATGTATATCTATATATCAATATGGTTTAGAACTTTATAAAATAGTATCCTATAGATCCCGTCATTTTGTAGCTTGCTATTTTCATTCAAAAAGTGTTTGCAATATATCCAAGTGGATACATGTAGATCTAATTCACTTTTCATGGCTGTATGATATTCTGTTTTATGAGTATATTATACAATTATATAATTATACATTTCTTGGTTTTGGCTTTTAGGTTGTCATTTTTCAAAAATAAAAATCATGTATACTCTTCTGTATGTCTCCATACGCACGTGTGTCCCTAGGATTTATACAGTTACAGAATTGGTGATGTGAAATTGTGGGCATCTTCAACATTACTATATAGCTCCAGTTTTTCTCCCATCAACTATGATGAGAGTGGACTTTGCTACAGATCCTAGCAACACACTGTTATGTCTTTCCAGCTTTATTAGTTTTTGCCAACCTGATTGCTGTGAAATCATATCTCAATGGGGCTTTTTTTTTTTTTTTTTTTTTTAGATGGAGTCTCTCTCT
>NW_012098943.1:628756-632589 GCF_000951045.1 Mandrillus leucophaeus | reverse complement strand
ATCAGCACCTCCAGGCTGGGCATCCCGCACAGGAGGATCAGCACCTCCAGGCTGGGCATCCCGCACAGGAGGAGCAGCTACACCATTGGGTGGGGGCAGGGCTGGCCAGCTGGGACCTCGGGGAGGGGTGGAGACATCATCTCAGGACAGAAAATGAGACCAGGCACAGATGACCGAGCAGTGGGAGGCTGCCGGCATTCCTATGTCAACTCCTTTTTCCAAGGGGATGATGATACTCTAGATACTGAAGTCATTTTCTCAGAATTTAATCTGGACCACAGAGTCTCCAGAAAGTGACTTGGTCAGTGTCCAGGGAGTCGGGGAGAAATGGAATGGGAAGATGCTTAAAAAGCAGCAGCCAGGTGCTTGCAGGAACAGGACCTAGGAGCAACAGGGCAGGAGCAGAATCCTGGTTGCAGGCACGTGTTTTTGTCACCTCCTATCCCTTAGCTTTCCCCAGGCCCACACCCCTGGAGAGTTCACAGCCCCCCTCCACCCCAATCATTCGGGCCTTTTATCTCAACTCCCTGGAGAGAGACTGATGAACAGGCTGTGGCTATAGTGCCAAGACTCAGTAGCTTCAGGAATTTCTTGAGTGACAATTGAACTTGCCCAGAAGGCATGCACATGTTAACAAGGGTGGAAGACAATGCCTTGAGCCAAATAAAAGAATTTTCAGCAGTCTGAGTCCAGATCTTATGGGATGAGATGGTTTTGTTATGCAGCACTTTACAATACTCAGATCACATTGATTATTCAGCAACAGCTCTACCCGTCAAGCAGGCAGGAGGCCGGCCTTACTGACTACTTGCTCTGTGGGTGGCACGGTGCTAAGCTTTTAAACATATATGATTAGCAAGATTTATCTTATTCAAATTTTACAACAGTCTTCTGAGGTAGATATTAAGGAATCCCGATATTCAGATGGGAAGCAAGCATGGGTGGATAAGTGACTTTCCTGGAGTCCCCGGGCTATAGCAGAACTGGAATTGGGCCCCAGGTCTGGCCTCCAGGGCGCCCACGCTTTCTCCTTTCTAAGCTTGCTGCTAACCTTCCTGAACTCAGAGATGGAGACCAGAAATGCAAGTTTTGGAGGTTCCACCCTCGGGGCTCTGATTCCAGTCTGCGAGGGAGGAGTACCAGCCAGCTGCCTCCAGGCGGCTGCTTAGGTCCAGCTCCTGGAAGCAGAAGCGGGCTCTGAGGTGGAAACAGGTGAGGAGACTTACCTGCAAGAGTTCTCAGGGCTATCACCTAAGGCGAGGATAGGATGCAGATCAGGCTGTCCTAAGTCAGGGCAAGGCCTCAGTGGTAATGATTGGAAGCACTGAAGCTGAGGCCGCCCTTCAGAATTGGCCTAGGTTGAAAGGAGGGAATCAGGGCTCTATACAGCTGCTTGAGCAACCACTGGGTTGAGTCGCCCTGGAAGGTGGAAGATAAGATGCACAGCCAGGTAGCTCTCTTCAGCGGAGGCAGTCCCAAAAGTGGCTAAAGGTGGAGAACTGTTAGCCACCCGCCTCCCAGCAGCTGGTGAAATACACCCTTTCATGCTGACCCTTTAATGATGAAGTGCCATTAATGCTGTGGATACACAGGTTCACAACAGGAGCCCTGTATAAAATCCACAGAAACCATGTCTGAAGTCACGAGAGTCTCGCCTAAAAACCATTCGCGGATCCACCTTCATGGTTCTCACCGGTGGTTTGTGAGCGCCAGTAGGGGGCAGCAAAGAGCTTCTCGGGTGCTGTTACCCTACGGTACTGAGTTGCCGAAGCAGGAGCCTGGTGCAAGCATCATCCGGGAAGGAATTGCTGGGTGCCAGAAATGCAAGCGAGCCCAAGACTCCACCGTCATTAGCCAAATCTGACAGTAAATAGGTAGGTGGGACCCAGATCACAAGGAACGTATGTCATGCAAAGAAGCTGGGTGTTACTCTACAGCTGACGGGAAGCCCCTGAGTGGTTTTTAGCCTGGGAAGTGATGCATTTGATGTGTTTTAGGAAGCTTGTTCTGTCTTCAGGGAGGATGCAGGCAATGGGAATGCAGGAGATGCCTTATTAGGGGGTGCCACTTCTTTGCAACCATGCAACAAATTACTTAACCTCATTGTCCAGGCCTGAAAAATTGCGAGGAGGTAAGAGTGTCCACATTACAGAGTTCCCATGCCAGTTAAGAGAATAAACTATATAAAATGCTTAGCACAATTCTTGATAAATAATGCCTACTCACTAAACCTTATTAGAGTTATGATTTTCATTATATTTAAAGAGGTATTTGTGATTTAATCAAGCGGCTATGGTTACAGATTGGATGTAAGGAGAGGAGGATGGCGAGGCCATTCACAGACACCAGACATGAAAATGGAGGTCTGCAGGGAGAGGAGGAACCTCAGGAGACAGACAAGTCTGGGGTCCCCTGCCTGAGTGAGGATGGAGATATTGGGATCTGAGAGTCAACAGTGTAGTGGAAGAAACTATACCAAGAGGGATGCATGCAGTCCCCCCAGGAAATAACCAGACAAAACAGTAAGCATGCACTCCGAACAGCTTCAGAATGGAAAAGGACTGAAGAAGAAATTGCAGGGGATGCTGACATTTTAAGGATGTTAAGGTACGAGAGGAGCAGCCCCTGGTGGAGAATATAAAGGCGGCCAGGTGGGTATAAGAACAACAGGAGAGGGCAACAGCCCAGGTGCCAGGAGAGCTGGGTTTTCAAGGAGAAAGTAGCTGGCAAAGAGTCCAGTGCAGCACAGATGTCAGGCAAGATGGGTCTGGGGAGGGGAAAGAATGGATGGCTTTTCCAGAACAACCCTAGTGAGGGCAGAGAGCCAACTACAGTGAGCCCAGGAGATCAAGCGGGGAGAGGCAGCAGACAGTCATATGTGGGTGGTAAGGTGGGCAGCCTACAGGTTTTATTAAGTAGGCAGTGTAGAAGGACAAACATGGATAAATCAAGATATATGATTGATAGACAGATGATAGATAGATAGATAGATAGATAGATAGATAGATAGATAGATAGATCGATAATCAGACTACAGCTTAAGTTCCACTTGTCAATTCTCTCTTCTGAGCACTTACCTGTATTATCTCATTTAATCATTTGAGATGTGTATTGTTATCCCTGTTTTAAAAACAAGGAGAATCTGGGCCCAGAAAAATTATAGAAGTTGCCCAAGATTACCCACTAGGAAGTGGTAGACCCAGGCATCGAATCCAGGCAGACATCTGAAGGCTTTATCTTAGGAAGAATTATTTAGTGATGGCATCTAGGGTGGACTGGTAGTGAGTAACCTAGAGATGGGGAGATGAGAGGGAGTGAAGGGACTGAAGAAAGAGGTAAAGGCCAGAATTTGAAGTGGTCACAAGAGCAAAGTATACTCAAGAACAGGCAGCCTGGGGTGTTTGAGTGTTTATTCGGCCTCACTAAGTGTTGTTAAAAAATTGTAGTGGAATAAATAAAATATTTAGAAAAGCATCGAGGTGAGAAACAATCCATACAGCATGATTTATTTTGTAAGGAAAGCTGAGCATATATAAATATGCAACCACATAGTTGCTTATATAGAGAGAATACTCCTGAAAAGATACAAGAACTGGCTAGGTGTGGTGGCTCACACCTGTAATCCCAGCACTTTGGGAGACCAAGGTGGGTGAATCACCTGAGGTCAGGAATTCAAGACCAGCCTGGCCAACACGGAGAAACACTGTCTCAACTAAAAACACAAAAATTAGCCAGGCATGATGGCGTGTGCCTGTAGACCCAGCTACTCAGGAGGCTGAGGCAGGAAAATCCCTTGAACGCGGGAGGTGGAGGTTGTAGTGAGCCAAGATCAC
>NW_012098943.1:621032-624106 GCF_000951045.1 Mandrillus leucophaeus | reverse complement strand
TTTTTTTTTTTTTTTTTTTTTTAGATGGAGTCTCTCTCTGTCACCCAGCTGGAGTGCAGTGACATGATCTTGGCTCACTGCAACCTCTGCCTCTTGGGTTCAAGCGATTCTCCCACTTCAGCCTCCTGAGTAGCTGGGATTACAGGTGTGTGCTACCATGCCTGGCTACTTTTTTTGTATTTTAGTAGATACGGGGTTTCTCCATGTTGCCAAGGGTGGTCTCGAACTCCTGAGCTCAGGCGATTCACCCACCCTGCCGTCCAAAAGTGTGGCTTTTATTCACTTTTCTCTGATTACCAGTAAAGTTGTGTACCTTGTTTCATAAGCTTCTTGTCATCTAATGAACTGCTAGTGAATTGTCATCTAGTGATATTGCTTGCTTATATCTTTTGTCTTTTTTCTCTGTTCAGTCTTTGTCTATTTCACATTGATTTGAAGGAGGTATTTATTCATCCTAGATACTAATACTTTTACCACATATATCTTCTCCCAGTTGGTAACTTGCCTTTATTTTTTAAATTTTCTTTATGGTTTCATATGACACAAAAAAATCTTTTAAGTTTAATTTGCTAAGGTTTATTGATCTTTTCCTTCATAATCTGTATTTGTTTATTGTCTTAAGACTTTTTTTCTTATCTCTAGAGTTACAAATATATTTTCCTAAGTGTTATTCCAGAAGTATTTTTGACTTTTTATTTGGGTCTTTCATATACTTGTAATTAATTTCTGGACATGCGCAAATAAAGAATCTGTCTTTTGCATGTATAGAAGTAATAATTTTAGTACCATCTTTTCTTAACACATTTTTAATGATAGCTCTCTGATATATCAAATATATCTCTATTCTGATCCTTTGCCTATTTTCCTATCTCTATGCTAATAGCACATCTTCCTAATTGCCCATCTTCGTAATAAGATTTGATGTCTGACACTTTGGGCTTTCTCTTTCATCTGTATGTTTTAGATGCAGCTTAAATTAGAAGGGGAAAAAGTTTAGTTATTTGTAGTTATTAAAATTTTGTTAAAATTTTAGATTTAGTGATGACAGGAATCTTTACTATAGTCAATCTACTCTTCCATAAACATAGTATATATCACCATTTATTCCGTCTTCTCCTATATCCTTTAATAATGTGTCAGAATTTTCTACATGAAGCCTTGCATATTTTGTTAGATTTTTCATATTGTCTAATGAAATGGGTAGGTTGTTTTTTTTTTTTTTTTGCCATTACAGCTTCTAAATAGTTATTATTATAGTTATGCCATTGATTTATGAGAGTTTATATTGAATCCAGCTACTGTGATCCAGTACACTTGTATCCAGCACCTCTTTGATTTTTCTATTTTTCTATGTATTCATATTCTCTTAGATTCTCTATGTAGATAACCTTGTTAATATTTGTAAATATGGACAATTTTCTCTCTTCCTTTGTAATTCTTATGTATCCCAGTTTTTATTCTGCTTGTTTTACTGTGCGAATTAGGACCTCTAGTAAAATGTAAATTAGATATGTTCATAGGAAGTATTTAGTTCTGTTTTTAAATATAATTAAAATGCTTCTAATGGCTCACCACAAGTACAATCCTTACTATAATAATTTTTCTTTCTTCTTTCTTTCTTTCTTTCTTCTTCCTTCTTTTTTTCTTTTTTTTTTTTTCAGGGTCTCACTCTATCACCCAGGTTGAAGTACAGTGGTACAATCATGGCTCACTGCAGCGTCACCCTCCTCCCAGGCTCAAGCAATCCTGCCACCTCAGTCACTTGAGTAGCTGGAACTACAGGTGGATGGCACCATGACTGGATAGTTTAAAAAAATTTTTTTTTTTTAGATGGAGTCTTGCACTGTCACACAGGCTGGAGTGCAGTGGTGCAATCTCGGCTCACTGCAACCTCTGCCACCTGGGTTCAAGTGATTCTCCTGCCTCAGCCTCCTGAGTAGTTGGGATTACAGGTATGTGCTACCACATCCGGCTAATTTTTTTTTTTTTTTGGATTTTTAGTAGAGTTGGGGTTTCAGCATCTTGGCCAGGCTGTCTTGGGCTCCCAAAGTGCTGGGATTACAGGCGTGAGCCAAATTTTTTTGTACAGATGGGGTCTCACGATGTTGCTTGGGCTGATCTTGAACTCCTTGCCTCAAGTGATGATCCTGCCTTGACCTCCCAAAGTGCTGTGATTATAAGTGTGAGCCACCACACCTAGCCAGTTAGTACTTTTTAGCCAACAGAGGCTTCCTTTTGTTACTAGCTTTTTCAAAGAGTTATTATCATAAATTAATGTTGAATAAAATTCAGCACTTTTTTAATGCCAAATGATATAACCAAATCTTTTCTGGGTTTAGATATATTAATGTGTAGAATTACTTTAATGAATGTTCTAGTTCCAGTGTTAAACCATTTTTGTATTTCTGGAATAAGATGTTGCCACTTAAGATTTATTTAAAATAATTACAGCCAATTATCTTAATCTATTAATATATAGGGTTATGTCAATAGCCTTTCTATATAAGTGTTTTCTAAGAAGTATCATTTGTCTTCAGGATAAAACTGCATATCTAATCATCTCCTTCCGTGATTTAAAATCTTTCATTGGCTCTCTGTTGTTACAATAGAAAACATTATTTCCTGTACATGCAAGGTTCTTCATGACTTGATCCCCACATTTTATCGCTGAATTTTCTGCTTATCTCTGGCTCCTTTTCTTTGCTCATTGCATCTAAGCTGTCACCAAAGCCTGTTACCTTTCCCTTATAATATATAATTTCAATATATATTTGTGTGTGTGTGTGCACGTGTATGTGTCCTCCTCTGTCTAAATCTACAATCAGTTGTTTAGTTTAGCCTCAAGGATCTCTCATCCAGATTGTTTTGATGGGCTTCTAAATGATTACCCAGAGTGATGTTGTAAAGCACAAATTGGTTTATGTCACTCACGTTTTTGAAATCCTTCAATTGACTGTGTGCTGACATTTGCTCATACTGGCTTCAGAGACTCAACTGTTAATATTCAGGAATTTTGCAAGCCAGTTGTTAAATTAATGTTAGCCTGAAATTGACTGTGGTGAGACAATTTAGGG
>NW_012098943.1:613321-615587 GCF_000951045.1 Mandrillus leucophaeus | reverse complement strand
TATATATCTTGCTGCTTTTTAAAGTACTCACGTTTCCTTCATGCTCATAAGGAGAACTATAGCATGGTGCAACTTCTAATTCTGTCCTCAGTCACAAAGCAGAACTGGTCAATCAACCCCAAATCCAGAGAATATTCACTCATCCAGAAGAAACCAAACAAAATAGGAATTCTTGTCTTTCTTCCCATCTGACTGGACAGTGCTGGAAAAAGTTACCGGAACAAAATTGTTGAAAGTGGTTTGCTTCTGTTATCTGTTGCTGCATCACAAACTACCCAATATGTGGTGACTTAAAAGAACCATTTTATTTGTCCACAATCATGTGGGTCAAGATTCAGGAAACTGCTTGGCTGAGCAGTTTGACACTCATCCATGTGGTCTCAGGAGGGGGTGCCAGGGTTGGGGCACCCACTTCCAAGATGGCTTCTCCACTCAAATGTTTAGCATCCTGTGTTCTTTGGTCTCCCTCTCTCCTTGTGGCATGTCATCTGCCAGGGCCTCTCTGCATGACTTGGGCTTTTCACAGCATGATGATCTCAGGATGCATGTCCTTTTTATATGACAGCTATCTTCCAGCAGAATGAGCCAGAAGCCGCCAATCTGCCTAAAGTGTAGCCCCAGAGCAAGCATAAGATTACTTCTCACATGCTCTATTGGTCAAAACAGTCCCAGGCCAGCCCAGATTCAAGGATGGGGGAGTAGACTCTGTTTTCCATGGAAAGAATATCAAATACTTTGTGACCATCTTTAATCAGCCACAGAGGTGACCCATTGTTGTCTCTCTCTGATGGGACTGAGGATAGAAACGCTACAGTGAGAGGAAAATATGAAGTCTAAAGATATCCCCCATGGAATTAGTTACTATCTCCAACAACGCACAGTGACACCTGGCATCAGACATTTAATGAAATCCCAAAGGAAACTGCTAAACTCATTTTTTTTCTAGCATTGACCCTAAATCCATCCCAGCTGACATAACACCCTCTTAGCTAAACTCTAGCAATTTCCTAAGTCAGAAGAGTAGATAGAATATGTTCTTAAACTGTAGCTATTAGAGAAAAAGTGTTGCCTCACAATGATGAGCAGTGAGTGAAGAAGTCATACTCACTATAGCAGAGAAAATAGAAAGCATTGAGCCTTCTAAAGATAATCAAAAGGAAAAGTAATGGTGTGTAAGCTGCCTAACCACACCACAGAAAAGGGAAGCCAGCAGAAATGTGCACACTACACGCAAACACACACACACACACACACACACACACACACACACCCCAAGCAAGTAAAACTAGCTTCCTGCTCCCCACCCAAACATCTAGATTTCAAAGCTTGAATGTGTTTCCTGAGGAATATAAACTGTAATCATTAAGGGCTTTTGATGCTTCTAGATCACTGTATCCATTAAGGTTAAGCAGAACACAGACACCATACTCAATAGGGATGATTGAAAATTATGGAGCAAATTGCCTATTAACCAAGGTGAGGGGAGCATTGAGGGAAATCAACATGAGAAGGTGAAGCACAAGGGTGCAAACAAGAGAAGAATGAAGACCCTGGGCCTGAGGGGACCAGGAAGAAGCTAATGCTGGAAGCCAACAAGGAAGGACTGAAGCTACAGGAAGGGCTGCCTGAAAGGAGATGGGCATAGGTAGAAGAAAGCCACTGTGAAACCTTACAGCAGAAGGGAAGGAACTTTGGTAACAAACGCCCTGATCTCCTTCTGCTTCTTGCTCTTCTTCTTCTACCAAGGCCACTCTTGGCTAAATGCAACTAGAAGGAGAAACAAAGCAAACAGAGCCTTTTTGATAAGGTCCTCAGAGCCCAGCCTACTGGAGCACAAGACGGAGCAGGGACGTGTGGAAATCGGGCCTGGAGAGACAGTGCAGGTACTGCAACTGAGCTGGCCTGGAAACCACACGCAACCTAATTTCTGTAATATGTGAATGTATGTTAACAGCCATACCTCTTTTTAGAATCTTAGAATTATCTGTATCTCCCCTCTTGGTCTACAGAGCTTTTAAGGATCTGAATCCATTTGGTTTCTTATCTTAAACAATGCATATGGAAGATTTATTTAAGTTGACATTATAGAACTAATAAGCTCTGGATTAAGCAGAATAAACATGGCTGACGATTGCTGCAGAAGATAGTTTTAAAATAGTGATTTTTTTTTTAATTTTTTAGACAGAGTCTCACTCTGTCACCCAGGCTGGAGTGCAGTGGTGTGTTCTCAGCTCACTGCAACCTCTGTCTCCTGGGTTCAAGCGAT
>NW_012098943.1:608352-611074 GCF_000951045.1 Mandrillus leucophaeus | reverse complement strand
GAGAAAGAAGATTTTATAGCAAATGAAGTATAACGGCAGGTTCGTGCTCGTGTGATTTGCTGGGGTTACTATGGTTCCATGAATTAGCTGGCTTTATGAAGTGGTGGAATGGCTTTTTGAAGCCTCAGTTTTGGTACCAGTGGGGTGGCAACCCTTTGAGAGAACAAGTTGTATGTGCCAAATAAGCAATTGATACATAGGAGCTTCTTTCTTGCCAGGGTTCCCAGGGCCAAGTATCATGATGGAATAGTAGCAGTTCTTCATATTTTCCCTTCTTGTTCCACTAGCAACATTTTTATAATCAATTCCTGCAACTTTATACTTTTCTGCCTTAGACAGTTTTGTTCCTAAGGGAGAAATGTCTCCACCAAGGGACACAGCAGTCATTCCATTAGACTGGAAATTGGATTGCCATCTGGACACGTTGAGCTCCTCAGTCTCTGACCAACAGGCAAATCTAGTATAATCGTACTGGCTGGTATAGTTGATTCTGACTATCAAGGGGATTGAGGGTTGCTACTAAAAAATAGGGTCAAGGAGGACTATGTCCAGAATGCAAGAGACTTTCTCTGTACCTGTCAGTACTCCAACATTCTGTAATAAAAGCCAATGAAAAATTACAGCAGCACAACACAGACAGACTGAAAATGGAACATACACTTCAAGAATTTAGAGTTTGTGTCATGTGTGAACATTCACTAAAGAGCAGCCTTAGGTAAAGAGAATCACCCCACCAATCCAGGAGACCTACAACCACCTGAGGTGCTTGCTGAGGGCAAAGGAAACCTGTAGCGGGCTGTGGATGATGAAAATGTGTAAGTGCCTGCAACAACCATGTGACCAGTTGCAGACATAAAGGTAATAGGAGTTCTGAGCATTTATTTATTGCTTGTGTATGAATATATTTGTATAACATTAAACAAGTATTTTTGTGTTTCTCCTGTTTTCAAACTCTACCATTTCAAACTGTCTAGCATAAGATGTATTATTAGTGGTTAACTTTATCTCTCAGGAATCGAGTTACAGGCTATCGGGGGAAATGTGATTCAGCTAAAAGGGAAACAAATACCATCAGATGGATGAAGTGAACATGGGGGACTTCATATTCTCCTTCCGGGGAACAGTTCATGTACTTGCACTTGCGTAAGGAATTGTTGCCTCATGTTAGGCAGAAGCACGATTTTGCTTGTGCTTTGTTTGGAAGGTAAATGTGGTTTAAAAGGCACATGTGGGGGTCAAATAGATGAGGAATGGACACTGTCAAATTGTGCTGTGCTGACTTGGCTGAGGTGGGGGTAGAATTTTCCTAGAATTTTCTTCCCTGAATGATTCCAGATTATAGTCATCCAAAACAGGAAAATATTCCAAATTTGGAAGGCAGAAGTAAATCTGTCACCATTACACTCCAAAGGTTCTTGAGGTCAGATGCAGTAACAGAGAGATGCAGGAGTGCCCACCTGTTCCACATTGTCACGCTCACTCCAAGCCGCATCCAGCTCTTCTTCCAGGCTGCTTGTTCTGTTGACCCACGGGGATCCCAGATCCACCTCCAGGAGCTTGGCTGTGGACTCACAGAGGAGGTCACTCCGTGAACCCTTCCAGCACCACTTTGAAAGCTGGACACCTTATCAGGTTGACTGGTTAGTACCTCCTTTTCTGACCCTCTTATTCTTTCTTTCGAACTTTCATTTCCTGCCTCCTTCAACAAAGGGTAAGGTCTAATTCTAACAGTGAATTCTATATTCCCTAATCTCACAGTGACTCAGCTCCCTGAATAAATCCTGATTGATACAGGTTTGTTGCTGTCGTTGTCATTGTCACATCCTGGCTTCTAAGTGGGTTCAGCTGATGGGGATTAGCTGACAAGGCTGGAGGAAGGAGAGGTTGGCCAAGGAATTAATTCCCCTGGTTCTGCCCATGTGCTGCTGACTCTGTCTGGCTAGGCTGAGTTCCTCAACCAAAGACCACAGCTCCTGAGACAGTCAGGCTTGCCCACAGAACTCATTCTATGTCCAGTTGTCTGTCATTGTTTCTTCTCCTTATACCTTCAGGTCCTGAAATCCACAAAGCTTCATCCTATCACTAGCCCGAGGGAATTGCACTATCCCTTCTGTTTCCCTTCATCCTGCCCACACTTCGTCGATATTCACTTCAGTAAACACTCCTTAAGCTTAAGTGTGCCTCATAGACCTAAATGTAAGGGCTAAAATGATAAAACACTTAGAAGAAAACGCAGGAGTGACTCTTCATGACCTTAGGCAACGGCTTCTTAGATATGATAAAAGCACAGGTGACAAAGGAAAAAAACTGATACGTTGGGCTTCAACATTTTCTACTCCTAGGTATATATCCAAGATAAGTGAAAACATACACCAACAAACCAGGCACAGTTTTTCACACCTGGGCCAGTGACTTGGGAGGCTAAGACAGGAGGATAGCATGAGCCCAGGAGTTCAAGGCTGCAGTGAACTGTGATGGCACCACTGCCCTCCAGCGTGGGAGTCAGAATGAGACCCCTGTCTCAGAAAAGAAAATAAAAAAGAAAGAAAAGAAAAGATATACCAATACAGAAACTTGTGCATGGTTGTCTATAGCAGCATTATCCATAAGCCAAAAAGTAGGAATAATGCAAATGTCCATCGCCTGATGAATAGGTGAGCAAAGGTGCTACATTCTTACAATGAAATACTGGCAATGAAAAGGAGTGAAGGGCTGGGCGCAG
>NW_012098943.1:597717-606787 GCF_000951045.1 Mandrillus leucophaeus | reverse complement strand
GAAGTCTAAAGATATCCCCCATGGAATTAGTTACTATCTCCAACAACGCACAGTGACACCTGGCATCAGACATTTAATGAAATCCCAAAGGAAACTGGTAAACTCATTTTTTTTCTAGCATTGACCCTAAATCCATCCCAGCTGACATAACACCCTCTTAGCTAAACTCTAGCAATTTCCTAAGTCAGAAGAGTAGATAGAATATGTTCTTAAACTGTAGCTATTAGAGAAAAAGTGTTGCCTCACAATGATGAGCAGTGAGTGAAGAAGTCATACTCACTATAGCAGAGAAAATAGAAAGCATTGAGCCTTCTAAAGATAATCAAAAGGAAAAGTAATGGTGTGTAAGCTGCCTAACCACACCACAGAAAAGGGAAGCCAGCAGAAATGTGCACACTACACGCAAACACACACACACACACACACACACACACACACACACCCCAAGCAAGTAAAACTAGCTTCCTGCTCCCCACCCAAACATCTAGATTTCAAAGCTTGAATGTGTTTCCTGAGGAATATAAACTGTAATCATTAAGGGCTTTTGATGCTTCTAGATCACTGTATCCATTAAGGTTAAGCAGAACACAGACACCATACTCAATAGGGATGATTGAAAATTATGGAGCAAATTGCCTATTAACCAAGGTGAGGGGAGCATTGAGGGAAATCAACATGAGAAGGTGAAGCACAAGGGTGCAAACAAGAGAAGAATGAAGACCCTGGGCCTGAGGGGACCAGGAAGAAGCTAATGCTGGAAGCCAACAAGGAAGGACTGAAGCTACAGGAAGGGCTGCCTGAAAGGAGATGGGCATAGGTAGAAGAAAGCCACTGTGAAACCTTACAGCAGAAGGGAAGGAACTTTGGTAACAAACGCCCTGATCTCCTTCTGCTTCTTGCTCTTCTTCTTCTACCAAGGCCACTCTTGGCTAAATGCAACTAGAAGGAGAAACAAAGCAAACAGAGCCTTTTTGATAAGGTCCTCAGAGCCCAGCCTACTGGAGCACAAGACGGAGCAGGGACGTGTGGAAATCGGGCCTGGAGAGACAGTGCAGATACTGCAACTGAGCTGGCCTGGAAACCACACGCAACCTAATTTCTGTAATATGTGAATGTATGTTAACAGCCATACCTCTTTTTAGAATCTTAGAATTATCTGTATCTCCCCTCTTGGTCTACAGAGCTTTTAAGGATCTGAATCCATTTGGTTTCTTATCTTAAACAATGCATATGGAAGATTTATTTAAGTTGACATTATAGAACTAATAAGCTCTGGATTAAGCAGAATAAACATGGCTGACGATTGCTGCAGAAGATAGTTTTAAAATAGTGATTTTTTTTTTAAATTTTTTAGACAGAGTCTCACTCTGTCACCCAGGCTGGAGTGCAGTGGTGTGTTCTCAGCTCACTGCAACCTCTGTCTCCTGGGTTCAAGCGATTCTCATGCCTTAGCCTCCTGAGTAGCTGGGATTACTGGCATGCACCACCACACCTGGCTAATTTTTGTATTCTTGGTAGAGCCAGGGTTTCGCCATATTGGCCAAGCTGGTCTCGAACTCCTGACCTCAGGTGATCTGCCCACCTCAGCCTCCCAAACTGCTGGGATTTAAAATAGTGATTTCTGATGAAAACGAGAAATAGTGAAATGATGAAGGATAAATTAATAGATACGTAGGGCAAAAAGAAGCCAAACTAAGCATAATCAATGGCTCAAGTAAAAAAAATTCCACAAAGGATGCAGATGATACATTTAAGGTAAAATACAAGAAAAATTTCTAAAATATAGAAATGATAAAGACTGAAATAATAACCCAGGAAAAAATAGTTTCAAATCCCTCAACTCCATGACACATCCTCACTGATGTATTGAACTCAACAGTAAAAATGCTTTTCAGGCAGCAAAAGCAAATCACATTCTAAAGAAGGCAAAACATGAGACAGGATACATACATCTCCAAGTCAATATTAAATATCAGAAAACAGTAATGTCTACAAAATTCCACAATGAAAAATTTAAGCCAAGAATATGACTAAATTAAACCTAAGGTGGCCCAACTGACAGACACTCCTCTTATTCCTGGTAACAGACTTCAGATGTCTTTTTGTGGCACCAGGGTGTACATCCATCCAGGATACGAATCACCGTTTGTATAAGGCAGGCATGACAACGTACATGGCTGATGTAGTTGTGAGAATGGGGCCACTTCTGGCTACTGAAAACTGAGAAGTCTGATTGGGATTCCAAGAAAACTTTTCCCCAAATGACTGGATAGAGAAAAGTTATTTTATGCTGCGCCTTTGATTCCTGCCTTGGTAGGTGTGACTTGAGAATGCACAGCTTAGACTTCCAGCAGCCATCTGGAAACCATGATGTCTTCCGGCATCACCACGCAGGAATGGCAGAGCACAGCGCCTGAAGAAGCCTCAGAGTTTAATGACATCCTTCAAACATTATCATCAAAACTGGCACTGCTCGCTTCTGGGCTTCTTAAGTAACTCAGAAGAGTCTCGATCTTAAGCTGCTATTAGTCTGAATTTTACTTACTGTTGAAATTATCCTAAGAACACTCTTTCCATTAACAAAATCTTTTGCATTGCAATTAAATCTAAGCCCCTTGGGGGCAGAAATTTTTGTTGGTTTTGTTTACTGCTGTCTCTTCATTGCTTAAAAGAGCTCAGTGGCATAGCAGGTATAAAATAAATATTTATTGAATAAATTACAGTAAAAAGAAAAGCAAAACAAAACAAACTCATTTTACTAGGAGTCTAAACATTACAAGCATTCCAACAGCAGAATTGCCCCAAAATGTCTTTAGAATGATCATTTTAAAAACAAATAAACACAACCCTGATTTACTGATGCAAATTCCATTGTCTATGGTCCGTGGCACAGGCCCAGGATGTGTCAGGAAAGCTGTGAGTGATTGGTTAACAATGTTGCATCCTTGCAAGGCAGACTGCATGGGTCAGAGCACAGAAAACCAATGCAATGGCACTGACTACTCTTGAATATTCCATAAGAGTTGTGACTGTTCAAATCATTTATATGTTTCAGTAGGTGTTAACTTGTAATGCATACGTGTATATATATGCATTATATATGCATATATGTGTATATATGTATTATATATGCATTACATATGTATATATATGCAGTATACATATATGTATACGTATGTGTGTATATATGCAGTATCTATATATTGCATATATATGTGTGTGTGTGTATATATATCCCATTTTAAAATTTCCGTTGTAGAAAGAAAATTCAGATGATGTGGGACTGGATTAAATCATCTAATTTTTAGATAATTAAACCCTTTTTTGAATTGATTGGTCTAACCTCCAGAAATATTATTTGCCCAGAACAGAGCAGGCAACAGGAATTCCGGGAAAATTATCTTCTAATGCATCTTCTCAGATATTCCTTATTATCTAAAAGAACAGTTCCCAAATATGGTGTCTACTCTCTGATGTATCTCAGTGAACAAAAAGATGTGTCACAAGTAATCTGAGGCTAATAACCATTAAAGAACTGACGTACTTCAAATGATGTGCTTTATAAATAACTTTGAGAAAATTCAAGGTTACCTCTATGAAAGCATGCCTCTTGCTTGTACTCTGATGTTTTCCTAAAGTGTTATGCCAGATGTCACCCCTTTCCTAGACCTTGCTCTGTGCCCCAGGCACTGATCTGAATGGACTACATCAATGAAATCTATGGGAGATTGCAAGTGATAGCCACAGATTCCTCCCTTCCCTATATCCATGCCCTTTTGCAAATGTGGCTTTGCTGTTCTTTCCACAAAGAGGCAGAGTCTATTTATGCATTTCCCCCTTCTCCTTTAGGCTCCAGAATCTGAGCCAGCTTATGACTTACTTTGACCTAGAGAATATAGCAAAACAAGTGGTGGGATTTCTGAGCCTGACCCTGAAGAGGCCCCACAGCTTCCGCCCTCTCTTGGAACCTGAGACCACCATATGAGACAGCCTGGGCTACCCTCCTGGAGGATGAGAAACCATATATAGGGAGAGGCCAAGCTGAGAGCCGACACCAACTGCCAAACACGTGATTGAGGCCATTGTAGACCCTCCCATCCTAGGTGACATCCAGACAAGTGTAACTGCATAAGTGGACTCAGGAAAAATAGCATATGAGCCCATTCCAAACTGCTGACCCACAGAATCTTAAATTCAAGGAAAATTCAGCGACATTGCTAATGAGTCCAGTGGCCTGGGGCATGTTAATATATCCTTTCCAAGGTGAAGTACAGGTTGCTATATCTGGTGGCTCCTATTACTACGTTAAAAGCCTTAATGCTATAGGAGGCAAAGGAAAAACTTCTCCCTTCACCCTCAGAAGATTCGCTGAAAAATCAACTCACAAAAGGCAGGTTAATAAGGGAAGAGGCATACCAATTTATTAGTGTGCACAGGAGAGAACTGCAGAGTTAGTGCCCAATATCTCAGTAAGTACAGAATATACTCTACTTCTTAGGGGAAAGGAAGATGGGGAAATGTGGATGATTTGGGAGGATAGTAAATGATTTTTAGGGGAATTCAATGGGCTTGAAGCATATGCAGTATCCTGCAACAAAGTGTGTTGGGCCCACAGAGCAAACACTGGTTTGTGGCAAAAGTCTGTCCTGGTTTGTTGACAAACCTCAGTCTCCCTTCCTATGAAATGGGTTCAGTTAATGAATACTCAGGGAAGGGACCGAGGGTGATTTTTTTCTTTGATAATCCCAAACTTCAGGCAGATAAGGGAACTTTAGAGAACAACTTCATCCTGTGCTTTGAGAGGGGTAGAGGATTCAAAGACAGGACTGGGGATGGAAGGAAAAACAATTGGTCTCCTCGATGGGTTTATCTGGTCTTTACATAGAGAGGGGAAGTCTCTTCCAGCACCTGTTCATCTCAAAGGGTCTTTAATTCAAAATACTCATTATATCAGGGAGTCATATTTTGGAGTGAAGTTCCCTGTGTTCCTTCAATGCCTAATGGGTCTCTTTGGGTTTTAGAAACAACATGTATCTCACTTGGTCAAGCTACTCTGACCCATTTTCCAAGCAGCATAAAGGCTGCCCATTTGGTTAAGAACCAGAGGGGGAAAAAATGCATGGATCAGGTCAAAGCTGTCATTCAAACTGCTCTGGCACTTAGGTGGTAAAACCCAGAAGATCTGATCATGTTTGAAGTGTCTGTGGCAGACAGAAATGATTTGTGGAGCCCTTGGCAAGCCCCTAGAGAAGAATCACAGCAAAATGCGTGAAGAATTTAGAATGAAGCTGTGCCACCCTCTTCAGATACTATTCTTTTGAAAGTTTTTAGCTTGCTATAGGCCCTAGTAGACAGCAAATGCTTTACCATAATATATCAACTTACTAGGCAACCTGAGCTCCCCTCTCATGAACTGGATGTTGTCTGATCCTGCAAGTTACAGAGCTGGTCATGCACCGCAGTACTCCATTGTTGAGTGGAAACAGTGATTATAAGATTTGGCTAACAGGACCTGGAGGCTCAAGTAAGTTGTGTGATCAAGTAGTCCTGATTCCCATGCTCCTACTCTTGCTGCTTTGCCTTCAACCTCTCTATTTAGCACATATTGCTTCATGGAGAATTCTCTATGACCAGTCAACTGAGGAAGAAAAACTACAAGCTTGGTTTACAGATGGTTCTGCAGAAGATTCTGAGAGTATCCAAAAACAGACAGCAGCAACACGTCAGCCACATTCAGGAGTAAACCCAAAGGAAAATAATGTCAATAAAGTGAAATCTTTGCAGAACTTCAAGCAATGCACCTCTGGCTATTAAATGTGTCTTTAAAAAAAGATGATTAGATGATTAGATGTTTGTCTGTATACTGATTCATGAACATTGAATAAAAGTTTGGTTGGAAGGATGGAGACTTGAAAGTAAGATGATAGGAAATTTGGCGTCAGGGTGGTCTGGGGAAAAGCTGTGTGGATAGACCTCTCTTAATGGGCACAACCGTGAAAATTATTTGTATCATGTGTGAACGTTCACTGAAGAGCAGCCTTGGTTAAGGAGAATCTTTTTTTAAATTTAAATTTAATTTTATTTTATTTTTCCATAAGTTATTTGGGTACAGGTGGTATTTGGTTACATGAATAAGTCCTTTATTGGTGATTTGTGAGATTTTGGCACATCCATCACCCAAACGGTATGGAGATTCCTTAAAATACTAAAACTAGGACTACCATTTGATCCAGCAATCCCACTACTGGGTATCTACCCAGATAAAAAGAAGTCATTATTCGAAAAAGATACTCGCACATGCCATGTTTATAGCAGCACAATTCACAACTGCAAAATCGTGGAACCAACCCAAATGCCCATCAATCAATGAATGGATAGAGAAACTGTGAGAGATATATATATATATACACACACACACACACACACACACATACATACATACAATGAAATACTACTCAATTAAGGAGAATCTTAATAGTCAGGTGGATACAATGACAAATTCTGTGGATGTCAGTTAATCTCATTTCCTGGTCAACCCTGTCTTTAACCAATGGACTCATGAACAGAGAGCATGGTGGCAGGGATGGGAATTATGCACGGGCTCAGCAACATCAAAGCCATTTTGGCTACAGCTACCACTGAACACACAGCCTGCCAACAGCAGGGACCAACAATGAACGTGCACAATATGTATTGATTAATTTCATCGTCTTACATGGCTGTGGTTCATGGTACCCCAAAAAGTTATAGTAGTAACATAATCACTGACCACAGATCCCCATAACAGACATAACAATAATGAAACAGTTGGACGTGAGAATTACTAAAATGTGACACAGAGACACAAAGTAAGAAGATGCTGTTGCAAAAATGGCAATGGTAGATTTGCTAGACACACGGTTGCCATGAAACCTTCAGTTTGTAGAAAATGCAATATCTGTAAAGCACAATGAAGTGAAGTGCAATAAATGAGGTGCACCTGTACTAAGAACCACTTCCATTATGAAAGAAGCAGTCCTTGGTTCTCAGGAAGAAAAATTTCCCTGGATGTGGACTGCTTTTTTCTGTCCACCATGCTTCTGTCAAAACCGGCATCTCTGGGCTTCTTAGTCGTCTTATTCACCATCATGGTAATCCACACTTCATGACTTCATCTGAGAAAGAAGATTTTATAGCAAATGAAGTATAACGGCAGGTTCGTGCTCGTGTGATTTGCTGGGGTTACTATGGTTCCATGAATTAGCTGGCTTTATGAAGTGGTGGAATGGCTTTTTGAAGCCTCAGTTTTGGTACCAGTGGGGTGGCAACCCTTTGAGAGAACAAGTTGTATGTGCCAAATAAGCAATTGATACATAGGAGCTTCTTTCTTGCCAGGGTTCCCAGGGCCAAGTATCATGATGGAATAGTAGCAGTTCTTCATATTTTCCCTTCTTGTTCCACTAGCAACATTTTTATAATCAATTCCTGCAACTTTATACTTTTCTGCCTTAGACAGTTTTGTTCCTAAGGGAGAAATGTCTCCACCAAGGGACACAGCAGTCATTCCATTAGACTGGAAATTGGATTGCCATCTGGACACGTTGAGCTCCTCAGTCTCTGACCAACAGGCAAATCTAGTATAATCGTACTGGCTGGTATAGTTGATTCTGACTATCAAGGGGATTGAGGGTTGCTACTAAAAAATAGGGTCAAGGAGGACTATGTCCAGAATGCAAGAGACTTTCTCTGTACCTGTCAGTACTCCAACATTCTGTAATAAAAGCCAATGAAAAATTACAGCAGCACAACACAGACAGACTGAAAATGGAACATACACTTCAAGAATTTAGAGTTTGTGTCATGTGTGAACATTCACTAAAGAGCAGCCTTAGGTAAAGAGAATCACCCCACCAATCCAGGAGACCTACAACCACCTGAGGTGCTTGCTGAGGGCAAAGGAAACCTGTAGCGGGCTGTGGATGATGAAAATGTGTAAGTGCCTGCAACAACCATGTGACCAGTTGCAGACATAAAGGTAATAGGAGTTCTGAGCATTTATTTATTGCTTGTGTATGAATATATTTGTATAACATTAAACAAGTATTTTTGTGTTTCTCCTGTTTTCAAACTCTACCATTTCAAACTGTCTAGCATAAGATGTATTATTAGTGGTTAACTTTATCTCTCAGGAATCGAGTTACAGGCTATCGGGGGAAATGTGATTCAGCTAAAAGGGAAACAAATACCATCAGATGGATGAAGTGAACATGGGGGACTTCATATTCTCCTTCCGGGGAACAGTTCATGTACTTGCACTTGCGTAAGGAATTGTTGCCTCATGTTAGGCAGAAGCACGATTTTGCTTGTGCTTTGTTTGGAAGGTAAATGTGGTTTAAAAGGCACATGTGGGGGTCAAATAGATGAGGAATGGACACTGTCAAATTGTGCTGTGCTGACTTGGCTGAGGTGGGGGTAGAATTTTCCTAGAATTTTCTTCCCTGAATGATTCCAGATTATAGTCATCCAAAACAGGAAAATATTCCAAATTTGGAAGGCAGAAGTAAATCTGTCACCATTACACTCCAAAGGTTCTTGAGGTCAGATGCAGTAACAGAGAGATGCAGGAGTGCCCACCTGTTCCACATTGTCACGCTCACTCCAAGCCGCATCCAGCTCTTCTTCCAGGCTGCTTGTTCTGTTGACCCACGGGGATCCCAGATCCACCTCCAGGAGCTTGGCTGTGGACTCACAGAGGAGGTCACTCCGTGAACCCTTCCAGCACCACTTTGAAAGCTGGACACCTTATCAGGTTGACTGGTTAGTACCTCCTTTTCTGACCCTCTTATTCTTTCTTTCGAACTTTCATTCCCTGCCTCCTTCAACAAATGGGTAAGGTCTAATTCTAACAGTGAATTCTATATTCCCTAATCTCACAATGACTCAGCTCCCTGAATAAATCCTGATTGATACAGGTTTGTTGCTGTCGTTGTCGTTGTCACATCCTGGCTTCTAAGTGGGTTCAGCTGATGGGGATTAGCTGACAAGGCTGGAGGAAGGAGAGGTTGGCCAAGGAATTAATTCCCCTGGTTCT